>NW_015151918.1:77276-84644 GCF_000732505.1 Cyprinodon variegatus
GCCCCAGCTTTGAGCGCAGGAGCAGAAGGGACCAGGAGAGAGGTGCTGCAGCAGAAGAGCAAAAGAAGTCCCCCAGCTGTTATTCACCAAAGCTGTGTTTTCTTCTCTGGTCATCCTATCAGGATGAAATATGGACACTGGTTCCCACTGTCCAAAAGGTATGATCATGGCATATGGCATAACACCAGAAACTTCTCAGCAACTGTTTATTAATTAACATTTATTTCTTAAACACAAAACAGAACAGTATTTTATTATCAATGCTTTCAATCTTGTAGCCTTGAACATCGGTTGTGCTTTCTGATTTTCATGGGACCTCAGCATACAGTGCACCTCGCCCAGTGTCATCGTTCCTCACCATGGCCAGTTCTAGACAGGGGCCAACGGGGGCCAGTGCCCATGTTATGACTTTTTTTTTACTTTTAACAGCACTTTATTTACACAATTCAAACATATATACAATTGATGTAAAACAAGTGTCAGTTAAAAATCATTAAATGAGGAGCTTGTTAAAATGCAGTTCTCCATCATCTGACACAGTACATAAAATGTTTTTAAAACTCCACAACTGAATAAAATCCTCCATGTTCTGTGGGGCTCTGTGGAAGGAAAACTCCAGCCTGATCCTGGCTTTAAGGTTGCACTTCCACAGAGCCACAGCGTCAAGGTGAGGTCTCTCCTGCAGTCTGTCCCTACGGGACAAATAAATAGCCAGTTTAGCTTCACTGATTAAAAAGTTTAAAAGTCTGGCCTTTGTCTTGTTGCTTTTGTTTTGACACACTCCTCCAATAAATAGAGAAGTTGTAAAAACGGTGCTAAAAGACTAAAAACATTTGTTAAAAGGCTAAAAATGGTCTTTAGTCTAACGCAGTCCATAAAAACATGAAAAACTTTTTCAGACAGACTGCAGAAGGGACACTCGTTTAAAACACCCCGATTGATGACGGATAAAAACGAGTTTGTGGCGATGGCGTCTTGTAGAATCCTCCATTGGAGATTGCCAGTTCTTTTTTTAATTGGAGGCTTATATAAAGTCCTCCACTGGGGTGCTCTGCCAGCAATTTTATCCGTCCATAAGCAGACTGCGCGGTTCTCAAGGTGTCTTTGAGTCATCATTTTTGAGCAGGCTCGATAAACAGTTTTTGGTCCGTGCTGAATAAAACCATCTTCTGTGGGTCCAGGCTGGAGAGCAGAGGTCCGCTTTGGTCGGGGAGCTCGGTGTACAGGGTCAGGCCAGGAAAGGAGTCTGTTGGGTCTGGATGGCTCAGTCCTTCCCAGTAGGCGGAGAGAAGGCTCCTCTCCTTGGCCGACAGCTTTCCCCTCAAGAGGTCCAGAAAGCGCCGCACCAGCCTGGCGGACCGTACACCCATCACGGAACCCATGGCCTCGATGTTGGAGAGGGACGGTCCTGCGGTCTCCACCAGCTGTTTCATGGTTGAGGGCCCCTGTTATGGCCCCTCTACTGAAGACAAAATACTTAAAAGAAATTCTAACGATGATCTGCGTTGGAACACACATGGTTACTGATAGGTTCTTTGGATCTATTGCATTCTTTTTCTTTACAAATTCTGTTTTACTAATTATTCAAAAACAATGAGGTGATAGCTTCAGTGGTACTGAGATAGGATCCCAGTTTTCATCTGCTAAATGTTTTTTTTCACAACAAATTAAAAAAATGCTCTAATTTTTTCAGATGAATTTAACAGTTTTTCTTGAGTTCTAAATTAATTTCTGTAGAAAACAGTAGTTTTTAACCTAAATTAAGTCAAAAAATATGTAAAATTCCTAAATTATAAATATATATTGACCTAATAAGAAATAGAATTTTTATTTAACCTAATTGAAAAGAAATTTCACTTCATGCAGCTCTCTTGATATATTTGAATCCCTTGCCCTGTTTTTTATTTCATGCTTTTCTGTGCCCCCATGAAAACATGCTGGCCCCCTCCAGGCCCCCTGGTACACTTGGTCTGGATCCGCCACTGTTCCTCACCTTCACTAGACGTGGATATACTTTAGTATATTCTGCTGTAAATTAGTCCTATATTTTCTTTTTTTTTACTTGCCGTTTCACAGGATGCACAGCTTTGAACCTAGGTGACTGCCAGAGAGTAACCCAGAGAAAGTTATTGGACTGATCCAATCAGCTCTCTGACAACCAGTCGCCTGGAATGCTGGTTAAAAAGAGCATCACTTTGGACAGATATGCTGCACAGGTTTCACCAGTAACCACTTCCTTACACCCTTCGCTCTCTTGTTGTTGTGCAATCGCAGTAGTTCTAATCCTCACATGATGCACCAATTATTGTCTGTCCCGCTCTCACTCGCTTTAAAAAACACCACCTCCCATAGTCTAAATTCCGGGATAATTTATCTGACCCGCGGGCATCCATGAACAACTAGTTATATCAGGGAGACCTCCGGGAGACTTGGGATGTCTGGTACTGTATATATTTTTAGAAATTACAGCGAGAGTCCTGCTGTGCACAAGATAACCCTGTCTGGTACCTTTTACAGCACTGACAGACTTACATGCCGCATACCTTAAGTCACAATTAGGAACCCCTCAGACCCTCCACAGATCATCACTTTATAAGACAGACTAGGTTTCCCTGCTCTGGTTAATGAACACAGTGCCCTCAGGGCCAAATTGGCTCCGGATGTGTTGGAATTTGTCCAAAGACTGGTGTTCTGTAGTTTTGAGCGCAACCCTGTCTGTTTCAGCCATTCATGCCCCTATGTTGTTTTTGAATGTACAGTATTTAGTATAAAGTTATTTAATTCTCTCTCCGTCTCTTAGCAGCAACTTTACTCGGAGTTCACTGATATTTGAGGAGGTTCTCTTCCTGGTTGGCGATGGCTGTGAACCACACCTCACACTTGACATTTGATATATCTGAGACTTTGCCCTTTGCGGTTTATAAAGAACAAAGGAGACATGATAGAGCTGAACGGGTAGGCTTATTTTTTCTGCTGTAACTTTCTTGTTTTTAATTTTCCAGGGTTACAGTTTATATCTATGTATGTATTTCNCCTCTCAGAGTTTCAGCTATCGATGGGAAGAAGCTGCATCAAGTCACTCATCAGACACGACCATTAGAGCTCCTTATCTCTGGAAACCACCGTGAGACTCTAACATTTTTTGTTTTTTCCCTCTGAATGTTCTCCTCTGGTGCTTGGATTCGAGTGGTTGGAGCTTCATAACCCTCACATCAACTGGGCTGAACGTCACATTGAGTCTTGGTCCGATTCCTGTCATGCCTCCTGCCTCCATTCTGCAGCTCCTGCTATTCAGTCCCCTAGAGGTAGGGGGGAGATGGACTGACCTTTCGTCCGTTCCTTCCAAGTATCACGATCTGGCACCAGTCTTCAGTAAGGTCAGTGCGATGTCTCTTCCACCTCACAGACCATATGACTGTGCCATTGATCTGTTACCAGGAGCTCCCCTCCCCAGCAGTAGACTGTTTAATATCTCCAAACCTGAGAGAGAGACGATGGAGAAAGACATCAACGAGTCACTTGCTGCTGGGATCATCCGACCGTCTTCATCCCCTCGGTGCTGGCTTTTTCTTTGTGGGAAAAAAGGATGGTTCTCTTCGACCCTGTATAGACTACAGAGGACTTAATCAAATAACCATCAAAAATAAGTATCCCTTACAATTGCTAGCATCAGCTTTTGAACCTGTTCAAGGGGCAACAGTGTTCACCAAACTCGACTTAAGAAACGCATATCATCTTCTTAGAATAAGAGGAGATGAATGCCTTTTGGTCTGACAAACGCTCCTGCCTGTTTCCAAGCTCTAGTCAATGATGTCCTCAGAGATTTCCTCAACGTTTTTGTTTTTTTATACATTGATGGCATCCTGATCTACTCTAAAAACCTGTCTGATCACAAGAAACACGTTCGTCTGGTCCTTCAAAGACTGCTTGAAAATAAACTCTTCATAAAGGCTGAGAAATGTGAATTTCACCAACCTTCTGTCACTTTTCTAGGGTCTGTGCTCGAGGGCGGGCAGGTGAAGCCATCCGAAGACAAAATAAAAGCAGTTTTGGAGTGGCCTACTCCTGAGAACCGTAAGCAGCTTCAAAGATTCCTGGGGTTTGCAAATTTCTATAGACGATTTATCAGGAACTACAGTCAAACAGCTCTACCCCTCACAGCTCTCACTTCTGTTAAGAAGACATTCCAATGGTCTGCAGAAGCTGAAGCAGCTTTTAACAAACTGAAGGCTCTCTTTTCCAGCGCGCCCATATTGATTCAACCTGACCCCTCTAAGCAATTCATATTAGAGGTGGATGCATCTGATTCCGGAGTGGGAGCTGTGTTGTCTCAACGATCAGACCAAAAAACTCACCCTTGTGCCTTTTTTCTCACGCAGACTTTCTCCAGCAGAGCAGAATTATGATGTTGGTGACAGAGAGNTGAATCTCCCCGCTTGTTCTAAGGAGAGAACTAGGAGAACAACTCAAGGTCTGAACCTCGTTAGCCTGAAGCTAGGCTCTGCCGCTGCTAAGCTCTCTGCTGAACCCACAGTCTCTGGACCCAACCGGTTCCCTCTCTCCACTGATCAGTCTGAACCTCATCAGGTACAACTCAGAATCAAACTCTGCCAAGACATCATTACTACCTGGCTAACCAAACAATCCCTCTCTGCAGACAACTCTGTGAATCCAGTCCCGGGCCTGAACCAGAACCTGTGCAAACATGTTACTCTGTGTGTGTTAATCCAAAATAAACTTTTGAACTTATATCCAGTCTCCTGTGGTGTTCTGCATGTGGGTTTAATCACAGAGACCTATCATGACAGAACACTCCGGCCACAAACAAAACCCAGCAGACCACCTCCGGAGGTTGATTGAGGAGCAAGCTGCTCAGATTCAAGGACACGAACTAACCCTCCGTGAGTTTAATACACGCTTGGAAAATCAACATCAAACTTTTCAGGAATTAGCAGGCTACGTTAGAAACGCTAACGCAGCGCCTGCCCAACTTCTGGGTCCGGAGCCACGTCCGCCTCCAAGGTCAGAACCTGTCACGTCACTTCCGGAATTCCGTCCGTGTCTTCCTGAAAGATTTTCAGGTATTCAAAGCCAATGTAAAGGATTTTTGTTCCAGTGCCGTTTAATCTTTGAACATTCACCCGCCAGTTTCTCTAGTGAAAAAAGGAAAATAGCCTTCAACCTTTCTCAACTTACTGGTCGAGCTCTTGAATGGGCGGAGGCTAGGTTTTCCTCTGAATCCAGTTTTTCGTGCACTTTTTCAGAATTAATAACTGAATTTTCTCAGGTCTTTAATCAATATTCAGACAAATCCATTGACTCCCGAGCCTTGATCAGTTTAAAACAAGGAAATCAGACGGTGGCAGAGTTTTCTATTGACTTCCGGGTTAAAGCCGCAGCCTCTGGCTGGAATGAGTGTGCACTTAAGAGTGCCTATTTTAAGGCTTTAAATGAAGACATCAAGGACGAACTTGCCACAATCGATGAACCAGCTAGTTTGGAGGATTTAATCAGGTTAACCATCCGGTTGGATAATAGACTTCCAACTAGAACCAGGTCAAGGCAAAGAAACCATAATTTTTCTGTTGCTGCTCCTGCATCTAACAGCACTTCTGCTTTTTCTGAATCTCTAGAGCCCAGTACCAGACCAAGGACTAAGAATCAATCATTTTCCGCTCCTGTTCATGCTGCTCACTTTGTCTCCTCGTCTACAGAAGGAGCTGAGGTCGAACCCGTGCAGATTGGGCATACAAGGCTTTCCAATGAAGAAAGCCAGCGGAGGTTCAGGGGAAACCTGTGTCTGTATTGTGGTTAGCCTGGCCATTTTATCGCAACATGCCCAGCTAAATCAAAAGCAGGGGTCCGTCAGAGGATGTGAGGAGGCTGACGGACCATCTACGATCTGAAAAATCTCCTCTTCTGTTACCTGCAACTCTGTTCTGTTCTGATCAGACTCTCACTCTGTCAGCTTTCATAGACTCTGGTTGTGAGAGAAACCTTATTGACTCTAATCTTGTTCAACAGCTGAAGATTGAGACCATTCCTCTGAAGAAACCTCTCAGAGTTTCAGCCATTGATGGGAAGAGGCTGCATCAAGTTACTCATCAGACACAACCCTTAGAACTGCTTATCTCTGGAAACCACTGCGAGATGATAACGTTTTTTGTTTTTCCCTCTGCATGTTCATCCCTAGTGCTAGGATACGAGTGGTTGTAGCTTCACAACCCTCACATCAACTGGGCTGAATGCCACATTGAGTCTTGGTCCGCTTCCTGTCACGTCTCCTGTCTCCGTTCTGCAGCTCCTGCTATTCAGTCCCCTAGAGGTAGGGGGGAGATGGACCCTCCTGACCTTTCGTCCGTTCCGTCTGAATATCACGATCTGGCTCCAGTCTTCAGTAAGGTCAGTGCGATGTCTCTTCCACCTCACAGACCATATGATTGCGCCATTGATCTGTTACCAGGAGCTCCCCTTCCCAGCAGTAGACTGTTTAATATCTCCAAACCTGAGAGAGAGACGATGGAAAAAGACATCAACGAGTCACTTGCTGCTGGAATCATCCGACCGTCTTCATCCCCTCGGTGCTGGTTTCTACTTCGTGGGAAAAAAGGACGGTTCTCTCCGACCCTGTATAGACTACAGAGGGTTGAATCAAATAACCGTCAAAAATAAGTATCCCTTACCATTGCTAGCCTTAGCTTTTGAACCTGTTCAAGGGGCAACAGTGTTCACCAAACTCGATTTAAGAAACGCACATAATCTTCTTAGAATAAGAGAAGGAGATGAATGGAAGACGGCATTTAAGACCCCCATAGGCCAATTCGAATATTTGGTCATGCCTTTTGGTCTGACAAACGCTCCTGCCTGTTTCCAAGTTCTGGTAAATGATGTCCTCAGAGACTTCCTCAACGTTTTTGTTTTTGTATACATTGATGACATCCTGATCTACTCTAAAAACCTGTTTGATCACAAGAAACACCTTCGTCTGGTCCTTCAAAGACTGCTTGAAAATTAACTTTTCGTAAAAGCTGAGAAACGTGAATTTCACCAACCATCTGTCACTTTTCTAGGGTCTGTGCTCGAGGGCGGGCAGGTGAAGCCATCCGAAGACAAAATAAAAGCAGTTTTGGACTGGCCTACTCCCGAGAACCGCAAGCAGCTTCAAACATTCCTGGGGTTCGCTAACTTCTATAGACGATTTATCAGGAACTACAGTCAAACAGCTCTACCTCTCACAGCTCTGACTTCTGTTAAGAAGACGTTCCAATGGTCTGCAGAAGCCGATGCAGCTTTTAACAAACTGAAGGCTCTGTTTTCCAGCGCGCCCATACTAATTCAACCTGACCCCTCTAAGCAATTCATATTAGA
>NW_015151918.1:85232-86611 GCF_000732505.1 Cyprinodon variegatus
ATTACTCTGTGAACCCAGTCCCGGACCTGAACCAGAACCAGTGCAAATATTAACTCTGTGTGTTCTTATCAAAATAAACTGTTGAACTTTTACTCAGTCTCCTGTGGTGTTCTGCATGTGGGTTTAATCACAGAGACCCATCATGACAGAGACATCATTTTTATGCTGGCCCTGAGAGCTTATTTTTCATCTGTATGTGTAATTAAAAAATCATTAAAAAATGGGGCTTCTGGTGGATGATCTGTTTATATGATGAAGGAGGGACAAAGACAATTATTCACTGTAAATGTCCCGCTAAACATCTACAAGCGTTTAGATGATGGTAACCCTCTGATGGTGTTTTCCTGTTGCCTGGTCTGGTTGATAAAGGTAAATTCTGGCTTAGTTGTTTGGCCTCTGTGGTATTTACAGACACACAATAGGCTCAATAAATGCTAGATTCATTCTGGTTTATTGTTTTTTTTCTAGGAAACTAAAAAAACAACAAAATAAAAATAAAAAACTTGCAGTAATGCTCTGTTTCAGATGCACCCAGCTGGGCAGCATGATGTATGATATGATTCCCCTCTGACATTGAGGAAGAATAATGAAGCAGTTGTATCCAGCAGGTAGCTAACTTATTTTACTCAACAGGTTAATCTATCATTATTTATAAGGGGATCCCAATGGTTACAAGTATTTTATAGTACTATAGTTCATCATTAGCTCCTTCAATGCAGCTGATGATGTTAGTAGAAGCAGTAATCTGGATGACACTGTAACTATAATCATGGGGGGGTGGGGGGGGATTTACCATCAAGCAATACTAAGCAGTTGCCTAGGGCCCAAGGTTCCTTGGGGCCCCATTAAACTCTGTTTGCATGTACGGTTAATACAACTTATTTGTGCATATTAATTATGTTTTTGAGAAAAATCCTTATGCTAAAATACCATCAGAATGCTTCTGATATTAAGTGTGTCTGTAGAATGGGTCTGTTCTATGTGTTGTCTTCTCAATTCAGAGGGCCCCCTGCCTGTCTTTCCATAGGGCCCTAAATTTCCTAAATCTGCCCCTGACTATAAAGCAAGAAAATTGTCAAAGTCCTGTTCTACCACTGGGAAACACCAATAACAAGACATTTAACTGAAATACATTAACACCCCAGCAGCAATAAATTTACCTGTAAAACTGATCAGTCTTTGAACAAGCATCTCACTGACCAGCATGATGTTCAGACAAACTACTGGGTTTACTGGGATTTACAGGCTGCATCTGAATCTACCTGTTTTTTTGTTTTTTTTTATGAAGCTTGAACATTACTGCAAAACAAGAGTAAACTGCATCTAACATCCATTACTGCTCCTTAAAGGGATGATTAAACACCATGTAAAGAAAAAGT
>NW_015151918.1:86932-91281 GCF_000732505.1 Cyprinodon variegatus
AAGTTTATTTTTCTTCTTAGGTAAACTTTTACTTTAAAGTGCTGAAAAAACTTCTAAGTTTAGCTCAAAGTTTCATCAGTTTTGTCCATAAAAGAACATTTATCCGATTATTAAATATCTCAAATCAGTCGGCATGATGAACGTCTGATGTTTAGATATTTTTCTCTTAACCTAAATTATTCTTAGTTTATTATAAGCAGCAAACTGCCATCCTAACTGTTGCTTTTTTAATCCTTTCAAAGTAAAATTAGGTTACATTTAGTTAAACTCATCTGTTTCAATGAGGTTAAGTCTGTTTCATCTTTGAATGAGCAGATTATCACATTTTATGGTTTGATAGTTTTAAAACAGCATTTAACTGGTTAAATTTTTCAGCAGCAGCAGGAAACAGTCTGACTGATGTAGATCTACAGTAAGTTATTCTGCAGCTCCCTCCAGTTTTTCCAGTCAAACTAGAATCCCTTCATTCCTTCAACAATAACCTTTACTTTCTGTTTACAAACTGAGCTTTTAAACATTTTAGTTTTCCAATGTAGCACTAGGTGGAGCTAGAGGAGTGAATCAGTGAATGTAAATGAAGCTTCAGTCTTTGCGTTCTTGACTGCAGCTCCATGTATTCTGACTACAGGAATTTTTCAAACAGGAAAACTGAAGTTTTTTTTTTCCTTTCTGATGGTCTGTCAAATCGATCTGAACTCTTAACTGTAAATATTTATCCCCAAGAATCAAACCTTTATTCTAGAAGCTTCTGTTAGAGATGAAAACACAGCAGTCAGCTGATCTCCTGTGATATAGGAAGTGAACTACCTTGGGTCCACTCCTTCAGATCAGCCTCCATCTAGAGACGGAGAGGATGAACTAATCCTAGAGGAAAGTGTTCCTCTGGATCTCCTGGGGTTCTGGAGCCTTTTCTAGATGTTCTCTGGTTCTAACAGCTGACAGCTCAGTCTGCTGCAGACTCTGACCTGACTGGAACAACCAACTGGCTCCAACCATCCAGCTGCTGGTTGGAGGTGAAGCTAAAGAATCTGCAGTTAGTCCTCAATCATTGTTTCATCCACTAGGAGCAATGGACCAGAACCACTGGCCCACAGCATGATGCTGCCACCGCAACCTTCCACCTTCATTATGAAAATTACTTCACATTTTTCTGTAAAATGTTTTAAATATTTAAGCTATCAATTTCTAAAATATCTCATCCTTGCTTTAGATTCTGTCCAAACATTTCTAATGAGTCTTTTCCAGTAACTTGATTTGTAGCTGAATGAATTTCAAACTTCTCTCATAGTCAGAAGGCTCAGAACATAGGACCCAGAATTCAGGTGAGACAGACAGTGATATATTCAAAAGAGAGTTTATTGTAGCAGCGTGCGGCTGCTCGTCTGCTGCGGCGGTCTCACTGGAAGCTCTGCAGGAGTAGAGGCTCAGGTTAGTGACTTCAAAACTCACCTGATGGATAATAATGAGCATGAAAACCTCCGACCTGGCAAAGTTCAGTCTGTGCCCAGAAGGAGTGTTGTCCAGAGGAGCAGAACTCCTTTGCTTTTTACTGAGCCGGCAGCTGAGATCCAGGAGAGAAGAGGAGCAGCATCCTTCAGCAGCCAGAGCATGGAGAGGAACCGAAAGTTACAGGAGGGTAATCCAAGCCGTGGTCAGGTGATAGGTCCAAGGTCGGCAGCAGGTAGAATCTAGATAACAGTCCAGAAAACACGAAAAAGGCCAACAGAGCAAACAGGAGCAGTGGAAAACTCAGAAGACCGAGGGCAGAAACAGGACAGGAAGGCTGGGGTCCAGAGGCTTAAATAGCAGCAGGAACAGGTGGATAAGATAAGAAGTGATGAGCACAGGGCGGAGCAAAGCAGAATAGAGCTACAAGAAAAAAACAGTTTTGGTTTGCTTTTCCACTGAGATTTTTAAAACTGGTCAAATAACGAGAGAGGGTGAGGAGCTCAGTCATCCAGGAGAGGCTCAGAGTAGAGCTGCTTCTCCTCCACATCCAGAGGAGTCATCTGAGGAGGATCAGACATCTTTGTCTGATGCCCCCTGGACGCCTCCCTCAGGAGGAATTCCAGGCACCTCCCACCAGGAGGAGACCCAGCACACCATGGAGGGACTAAATCTCTCTGCTGGCCTGTGAGCTCCTCTGGCTTCTCCCAAAGCTGGGATTGTCTCTGCTTATATTTCTAACAGCATCATAGTGTAAAAACTAAATTTCTCTGTAAGTCCAGCTCTCTGATTGACAGATTTTGCTCATTCCCTGTAATGAAAAACATTGAAATTCTGATACAAGGAAACATTATCTCCACATATGGCATTTTATTTTACATTCTAGTTTTCCCTTTTGAACCAGTTGTATTTCGCCCTGCTTAATATTTTCTAATATATCATAATAAAATATATTTAGCTGTGGGTAAGTCTAGCTATCCTCTGCCTTAGACTCTGGTTCTAGGGGCCTTTTTTATTCTGGGCCCCTGCCCCTTCACTGGTCTCTGCACGGCCCTGCTGGGAAATTTCCCAGTCAGACATGAAATCNGTATCTTGTACATGTTTAGTTTCTTTTGCACCCTGTTTTAAGTTTTTGAGCTCAATAAATCACCAACACCGTAAACCCGACTGAGGCTGGATTCTTGGAGGCCAAAGGACCCCGTCACAGTGACCCAAATCATCACTGTTACTGTTATTATATAGTAAATTAAATCATTACTGTTAAATTGTATGTATTGTCCAATTGTTTATTTGAATTCTTATTCCAGATTAGTTGGAGACATACACTAGGCTATATCAGCCCCACCAAAAATATTTTTCACCAGCCGCCACTGGTTTTGGGGCCCTTTTTTATTCTGGGTCCCTGCCCCTTCAATGGTCTCTGCAAGGCCCTGCTAGGAAAAATTCCCAACATGAAATCAACCTTTTCTTTGCTTCCAAGCTGAGAGAAAGTGAAGCTCATAGTGAGAACATTTCCTGAACTGTTCAAGATAATTTCAGGGAGAAAATGATGAAATAGGAAAGAAAGAGAGATTAAAGTCCATCTAAAGCTCTAAAATTAAAATCTGAACTTAGTGTTTTGCTGCTCAGTTTATTGTTCATCCAAAGAGAAGAAGGAATGAAAGGAAACATGTTTAAACAGGTGAGCACACCTTGACAGGGGGCGGAGCCTCAGGGGAGCCAGGTAGAGTCTGGAACTAGATCAGGAGGATCAGGTTCTGTCACTCCGTGGGTTTTCTCTCTGTGGACTCTGGAGGTAACCAGAACCAGAATTCGATTCTTCAGACAAAAACTGAATTTGAGGAAAGAGGAGAGAAGATTTTTTAACAACTATTTTAAAGCTGAAGTTCTTCAGTGGTTCTGTTGAACTGGTAAAAGTTATTTTCCTGCTCTGCTGCTTCCTCCTCCTGTTGTTGGATAACACTGACCTCAGACACTAAGAGCCTGTTTTTAGATAAACCATTGAGCTGCACTGGGAGAACTGGTTTCCAGAATGAAACTCTGAAGTCTGCAAATTCGGATTTAGCTGCTGAGTAAAAGCTGAGGCAGTAAAATCAATCTTTGTTTTAAGCTGGTCTCTGAAATACCAGGAGCTTCCTGCTGTTTCCTGCTTTCCTTGGGTTCTGGACGGCTGCAGCAACTGGTCCCCTATGAGCCCAGTGCTCTCAGTTAGTCTCAGCATGCAGGCTCCTACAGTCCAGTCTGGGCCGGTACCGTCAGCCCGGTGGACACCAGAGGGAAGGAGTCAGAACAGAACCAGAATATTTCAGATGATTAGCCCCGCCCACTACTTTGATTTAGTCCTACAGTCTGTAACCCAGTAAACATCTAGAACCCATCAGAACCACAGAAAGCCTCTTGGACCCATGTTCCACACTGGGAAGAGCTTCAGCAGTTTAGGATCAAAGATTTCATTTTCTGGACATTTCTGATGGAGAAATAATTCAGTCTCCCACATTAGTCCTAATTAGAGAACGTTGAAGCGTTTGTTTCAGTTTTTTTGGTTAAATGTTTAATGTTAGGTTTGTGTTCTGTTGTGTAATTCAGATTATTTGATTATAAACATTTATTCAAATTGAAATCATAATAATCAGTTATTCTAAACAAAATAATTCACAATTAATAGATATCTAAAATACACAAGGAGGGTATGATTATTGAGCTAAAAACAATTCAATTAAAAGTTAAAATCAGTAATTAACAATCATTAAATGAATTTACCAGCAATGTTTAGATGTTCAATAGCCTGGGTGCCATTACGAACTTAGTCCCGCCCACAAAGTTTGAGGTCGGGAAGTTCGGTCTGGCTCTGCTCCATAGTAGCACGAGTATTATCGCCCACTGTCAGGCGATCCAATCAAATT
>NW_015151918.1:91668-93578 GCF_000732505.1 Cyprinodon variegatus
ATCAGACTCATATTCTGACTAGAATTGAGTCGCACTACGTCAGGCTAGATGTTCAAACCTGCTTTGGACTTTTTTTTGTTTAAATATTAGGAAATTATGATTTATAACAGTAATTGTGCTTCAATAACAAAATCAGATCTGTGTCTCTCTATTATCAAACTATTAACTCTAAAGGGATGTTTGAAGCTTTAACCTTTAGAGACAGCAGCTCACTCTTTAAACAAAGACATGTTTATTTTTATCATATGATTGACTGTAAAGTTACAACAAGCTCGCTTGTGATTGGATAGAACAGATCATGGTCACAGTGAGGAATCTGCAAAACGTTAGTAAGGGAATATAAAAACAGTCCTTATAATTATGGTCATTTTTTCATAGATGGGTCAATACCTCATGAAGAGAGGAAGAGCCATTAATGGAGCAGAATATCAAAGAGCTAAAGGAAAACAAATGCATTTGTCAGAAAACACAGGAGATATATTAACATTATTACTCTAAGCAGGACAGTGGAAAGAAGAAATAAATGTGATAAGAAGTAGAGCTGCTGAGATTCAGGTTCAGATCTCCTCAGTTTACAGCAGAGCCACCAAGAAAAAAAGAGCAGAAATTTGATTAGAAATACAGCAGCCATTGTTTAAAGTCCAGATGATGAGATTAACAGGAACATTTCTATGGGTGCAGCAAACACTGGGGTTGATGGAATGGAAACAGCAGGAAAAAAGGGCAGAAACAACTTTACAGAGAAAACAAGCTAATAGGAAAATAAGAAGTATTATTATAGAAAAACTGAAGGAAAAGCAGAAGAAAGGATTTAACGAAAGATGGTTTTATTAACATTATTAGAATTTATTTTTACTTAATAATTGACGGGATTTCAAGTGAAATACTAAAATCAAAACCGACTCAAATAAAAGTAAAACTTTATCAGTTGTAAACTTCTTAAAAAGTTCAAAGTCTGGACAAAGATGCTTCATATCAGCAATGTGAGTAAATGTAGTTTGTTCCATTTCAGCCCTGGTGGAACACAAAGGGTTTGCAATCAGCTCACCTAGAGGAAGAACTTTCCAGAACATAGCAGTAAATCAGAGAAAGAAGAATCAACAACCAGAATCTGAAGAAAGAACGGCAGAAAATGTGAGATGGAGGAAGAAAAGGAAGATGGTTTTATAGCATCAATAGACAGCAGGAAAACTGAGAACTAGAGGAAGGAGCAGAAAGAAGGAAGGATTAATAAAAAGAAGATCTCAATGGAAAAGACTTAATTCTCAACTTTTAAAACACAAAACCATAAAATAAGGAATATTGACCTTTGTAGGGAGGATGAAACAATTGAACATGTTATATAATATGCCAAGTTAGAGATTAGAGTTGGTTTATAAACTGCTGATCACACAGATATCACATCTCCCTGTGTAGCTAACGCGTAGAGAACTAGATTCATTGTTTAGAAGTTACAATTGTTTTAGAATTGTTTTAGAAACCAATTACTTCTCATAGTGTGTGGAGACCCTCATATCTGAGTGGGAAACAGCATGCTGCACCTGATGGGCTCCTAACATGGGTGTTCAAAGTACGGCCCATGAGGCCCTTTGTGGCCCTTGAAATACTTCCGTTTTCAGTAATGTAGCCCCTTTAATTCCACATTATGTCTCCTTGAAGATAAATTTGTCCATTAAATAATGAGCCTGGATATTACTGAATGTCCTTAAACGCATCATGTTCAGTCTCAGTTAGAGATAAACTCACCTGACTTCCTGTAAATGAGGGTGGGAGGGGCTGAGTCCTTCCTGGTTCTCATGTTTACCTGAAGCAGGTAAAGAACAAGGAGCAGAAGCTCAGGATCCATTTGGTCTCTGAATGTAAGCGCCTGAACTTACATGAGAATTTCTATCCTGTATCACTTAATACTA
>NW_015151918.1:93671-96039 GCF_000732505.1 Cyprinodon variegatus
TCTGCAATGGTCTGCTGCTCTGGTTGGTATCAGCAGCAATAAATGTGTTTCTGCTGATTGGTTCTGGTTCTGGTTCTGTAGAGGAACAAAGATCCTCTGCTCTCTGTTCAGACCAAGGTTGCTGTGGTGGTTTCTGTCAGGGCCGCCCCTCCCTGCGATGTGCGCAGAGCCTCATCTTCCATTAGGGGACACATTTTGCACCATACAGGGGAGATAAAAGAGACCAGCTGTGTTTGAGGAGCCATGGTTCCCAACCTTTTTTGACCTCTGTACCCCCTTAGCCTTTTTGCCATACCATGAGTACCCCTTCAGTGAAACATGTTGATTTTAAAAATTCACAACCGATAAATATTGATTTTATATTGTTCACTTGAAAAGTTAATTATCCGGCATTTTGTTATATTCAAATGAAAATAAACCACACAATAATTATGTTGCCTGGAAAGTAAATATGTTCTCAAAAAAATTACACAATCAAATGATAAATCTACCTTTTGTTTTTAACAAAAACTGGAATCTATCTGAACACGTCCCAAATAAACAGATATAAACCTGACAAATCAGGAACATAAACTGAACAAAAATATTCTGATTCATTATATCAGTTTTACTTAGTTTTAATCGTTCAACTGAGCTTTAATGCGACACCTGATCTTGCTTGTCTTTAATGAGCTCTGTAGAATCTGGAGGAAGTGTACTGTAGAAACAGCTGTTACCAGGCTGCTTTCAACATCTAGTTGGTTCCTCTGCTTGGTTTGCTGCTTGGTATGTGTGTCAAAGCTGGAAAATTAACCTCATACATATATAACCAAAGGGCAGAAGCTTAAACAGTGCACATCACACCAAAACTTTGTCAAGTCTTTTCAGAAAATCTCAATTTCAGCCCACGATCAGAAAATAAATCCATCTGATTCTCTTGCAGCCTTATGGGAAAGTTGTTGCTACTCTCACTAATGATGATAGGGTCTCTCATCCAGTCCTTAAAATACTGACTAAAATCAGTGTAGAGGTTGGACAGATGTGCTTGCACAAGTCTAACCACTGGACCCCTGACAACATCAGTGATGGCAAGATGAGCATCAAATAATGGGAAATAACTGACATCTCCCTCATCGCATTTTCTCTCCCATAGTTTGAATTTTTTAGTGAATCCTTTAATTTTGTCATACGTTTTAAGGGTGTGAGACTTTCACCCCTGAAGTGATAGATTGAGCCAATTGAGTTTGAGAAATATATCAGCAAGATAAACCAATAAAGTCGCAGTGGTGTATTCCCAAGTGAAAACCAGCAAACGTCAGTGTGAAGCAACAGCTGCTCATGATCTGCTCCGCACACATGACAAAGAGTTTCAAACATTCTGTGATGGACGAGATTGGATGAAGTTTATTATCTTCACAGCATCATCCATAACAGCACTTAAGTCAGGACTAACCCTCTTATTAGTCAGTGCTTCATGATCAATAATACAATGCATCCATTTACTGTCAGGACTTAACTTTTTTTATGTAAGTCATCTCAGCTGCACCATCATGGCAGACGTGGCTGCAGGTTTTCCACTGCAGATCATGTTCTCTGAAAAAGTTGTGTATAACCTGGAAGAACTCTTCTCCTGTTGTCTTTCCTAGCAGTCTTTTACAAAATAAAACATGTTTGTTTATGTTTGATACACCTTTGTAAGGACCTGCCAGGCTTGTTTTATTTCAAAGGGTTCAAGTTCACGTGCTGGGAGAAGCAGCTCTTTAACAACAGAGGCACAAGCAGGGGTACATAAGCCTCTACAGGGGTAAAGGGTACAGAATCCTCTATAGGGGTGCAGAAGCCTTTAGAGGGCTACAGAAGCCTTTAGAGGGGCACAGACATCTCTACAGAGCTAAAGAAGGCTCTAGAGGGGCACAGACGTCTCTATAGAGCTACAGAAGCCTCTACAGTGGGCGCTGGTTGGAAATGGACACTTCACTCACGCTCCCCGTGTTTCACAAATTTGGTGAAAAACATGTGCCTCTGCCACTAGGTGGCAGTCTGAGTCCATTTCCGCGTCCCATGAGTCAGGATTAGAGTGAGTGGTCTGCAGTTCTGAAGGTTGAGGGTTCGGTCCCAGCTCTGGCCGAGTTTATTATTCTCAAATGTTTTTCTATTTTTTTTAAATCACTATTTTATTACATTAGACCATAGGGATTATCATTCTACATTTTTATCTTACTGTATATATAGGTCTATTATATTGCATGCCTTATAGCCACAGTGTTTAGATATTTTTATAATTCTATTTTATAATCCATATTCCATATTATATGTGTCATGGTCTGGCGGTGTTTGTGAATGGGAGATGGTGCGGCTCGGCTCACGTTCACGCGAAGCACCAGATATG
>NW_015151918.1:97059-98265 GCF_000732505.1 Cyprinodon variegatus
TCGGGACTTTATCAATATCATAGTTACAGGTTAATAAAAAGCTTAAACCACCCAGTTTTGACAGCAAGTGACATGGTATGACGTTCCAAATAGAGTTAGGGTTTTTAAAGAAGTGTTTCAGCCAATTTATTTTAAAGGTATTATTTAGAGTACAGAATTGATAAAGTTTAATCCACCCTTTTCATAGGGATTCGTTAGAACAGACTTCTTCACTTTGCTCCACTCTCCCCACGCTCACACAATACGTCACATGCAACCAGGAACAATAAAATGCTGGACCTTTTTTTATGCCAATGTTAAGGATGCATACACCTCCGCACCTCTCCCCCCGCTGGGTCGTTCAGATCACAACCTTGTCTACCTGCCCCCCATTACATTCCACTGGTGAGAAGGACAATTGCACAGTCAGTGAAAGTTTGGTTGGATGACGCCACTGAGGAGCTGAGGGATTGTTTCAGCACCACAGACTGGAGCATGTTCCAAAGCTCTCATGGTGAGGACATCAACAGCCTGACTGAATGCATCACTGACTACATGACCTTCTATGTGGAGAGCAGTGGTTCAAACTTATTTGGAAAATTCCTGAAATTCTTGGCCTCCAATACTAGCATCTTTACCTTCAATTATCTCAATAAAGCTAAACACTTCAATTTCCACAATCGATACAAACATTCCCACATATGTCCAATGTGAAAGATTATGAGGATATGAGCAATTGTTGTGAAGAAATCTTTATTTAAAAATCTAAAGCAGCTTTGTTTCCAACACAGTGCTATTTAAACAAGTACACAGCAGGATCTAATTTGTCATATTGATAACATGTCAAGTTTAGATTATGAACAAAATTAAAAACAAATATGTTGCATATACTCTATATTTATTGTCCTAATTATGTACAGCATTATAAAACAAAATTACAAGCACAATACAGAAGATCCAATGATAACTGCCTTGCTTATTCTCCGACATTGTATACTGAGAAAAGTGTTTTTTACAAGCCTCACCATGCTCACTGCACTAAATATTAATATTAAGAAAATATTTACAAATTCTACAATGTCTAATAAGGCATCATTATGAATGTCAATGATGGTTACAATGGCTGCGTCTCAATTCGCAGGATGCCTCCTTTGGAGTGTATGTATGTATGTGTGTATGTATGTATGTATGTATGTATGTATGTATGTATGTATGTATGTATGTATG
>NW_015151918.1:100363-101569 GCF_000732505.1 Cyprinodon variegatus
CTGTGAATTCAAACAGGTCTACCCTTCGGCAGGTTTTACCGCCGTATGCTCTGTTGCTTAGCAACCGCAAACGTTGACACACAAAGCAGGAAAAGAATGAATACCGAGGTTTTCAAAACTGTTTGTTCATTTATTTATTTTTTTAAAAGTTAAAGTGAACAAAGACTACTCTCACAAGAATCCAGAGTGGAATAAAGGTTCCAACCACCGGGAGCAGGAACAAATCAAATCAAATGTAATGATAGAAACCTTTTTTGAAATAAAAAAAACTGGCCTCAGGAAATACATCGTGATTCACGCAGGAATCACACAGGAATCATGCAGGAAACCGTCCATTTCCAACCAGTACCCACTGTATACGGTTACAGTGGTCTCCACAGGGCTGCAGAAACCTATAAGAGGTTACAGAAGCCTCTATAGGGGTACAGAATCCTCTATAGGGTTACAGAAGCCTCTACAGGGCTACAGAGGCCTCTACGGGGCTACAGGGGCCTCTAGAGGTGCACAGCTGTCTCTACAGAGCTAAAGAAGCCTCTAGAGGGGCACAGAAGTCTCTACAGAGCTAAAGAAGCCTCTAGAGGGGCACATAAGTCTCTACAGGGCTACAGAAGTCTCTATAAGGTTACAGAGGTCTCCACAGGGCTGCAGAAACCTATAAGAGGCTACAGAAGCCTCTATAGGGGTACAGAATCCTCTATAGGGTCACATAAGCCTCTACGGGGCTACAGAAGTCTCTAGAGTGCTACATAATCCTCTACAGCAGGGGTGTTCAAGTCCAGTCCTCAAGAGCTACCATCCTCTAACTCTTACATGCATCCCTTCTCTAACACACCTGAATTGACAGGCTCAATCCCCTCCTTTAGCTCAGCAGAGGCATGCTAACGAGCCACTCATTTGATCCAGGTGTGTTAAAATGGGATGCATCAAAAAGCTGCAGGATAGTAACGCTTAAGGCCTGGACTTGAGCACCCCTGCTCTACTGGGCTACACAGGCCTCTAGAGGGCTACATAAGTCTCTACAGGGCTACAGAATCCTTTAGAGGTTTACAGAATCCTCTATAAGGGTACATAATCCTCTAGAGGGCTACAGAAGCCTATAGAGGGCTACATAAGACTCTACAGGGATACAGAAGCTGGAAGGCTACAGAAGCCTCTAGAGGGCAACAGAAGTCTCTAGAGGGATACAGAAGCCTCTAGAGCAGGGGT
>NW_015151918.1:102134-104347 GCF_000732505.1 Cyprinodon variegatus
TATATATATTATATGAAATTGTGTTACATCAAACTGGTCCTATAGTCACTCTATTACAGATGGAGTCATGTAACGAAAGTCCTTTCTCCCTGGGAAGTATTTCTGATTCTGATTCCTGGTTGATGGGACAGGTGTTGTGAATGAAACGGTGCCCAGGTTTTAAAGAGCTCCTGTGTGTCGCTGAATGTGTGCATTGATGACTGAAAGACATTTTCTGCTTTCATTTATCTGTTTACTAGTGTGTGTTCAATTCATGTTAATGTGTATTTAAAGACATTTTAATTAATGCAAAAAATTGCAGGAGGGAATATAAAAAAAAGTAATCAACCAAGACTTTCACGACCCCCATGCAGTACCTCCATGGACCCCCTAGGGGTCGCAGACTCCCTGTTGAAGACCTCTGCTCTAGAGGGGTACAGAGGCCTCTACATTGGTACGGAGTACAGAAGTCTCTACATTGGTACAGAGAACGGAAGTCTCTACATTAGTACCAAGTAGAGAAGCCTCTACATTAGTACAGAGTACAGAAGTCTCTACATTGGTACAGAGTACGGAAGCCTCTACATTAGTACCAAGTAGAGAAGCCTCTACATTAGTACAGAGTACAGAAGCCTCTACAGCATATGTGTCAAAGTCAAGGCTCGCAAATTGTTTATCCACGGCCCACTTGATGATATTTAATTACAACTTTACTTAGAACTGGCCCACAGGCCACGGTCACATGTGCGCACTGCTGTGACTTCGCGGGCTACCGTTGCATTGTGGGGAATGTAGTGTTGGTGCGGTTGCGTTGCATGCAACAACACTACATACCTATGGGAAAACATGATTGTGTTTTTCTTTTCTTTAAATTTTTTTTTTGGGCTATGCATGTTTGGATTGTTTTGGTTTTTGCTTTTACCCTTTTAACAACCCAAGCTGAACTGAAGTCTGTTGTCCAAGGAGGCAGAGCCCACTAACTGCACTAAGCCACTGCTGAGCGCAGATGTCGACAGAGGCTAATTGAAGCCAAAATAGAAGGAGCCTGAATGGATACTGCAGGGTGTAGTCTGTAGTATATTTGATTTTTCGGGCCGTTTTGGTATTGCTCTGCTTTTTGTTTGATAAATTCCTTTTTTAAAGAACCTCTGGTTATATTCCGCTGCTGTGATTCATCACAAAATTTTTAAATTTCTTTGTACAAGATGTGAGTTTTCTTTGAAGGAAGTATTGTTTTGTCTGTGTGCAATAGATTTTTTAAAATATTTTATTTATTCATTTTTTTTTCAGTGGACTCTAAGAGCCATGAGAGAGAATACAACTCATTTTATTTTTTTTCTTATTTTACTATTTCAAAGCAGTGATTGGTAGGGTCATAGAGCAGCACAGTAATGCATTTTCATGTTTATAATGCATGCACTTTCATTTATTTATTTATCTTAATAAGTTTATTAATATAATAAAAGTTTATTAATGCTATTGATATTAATATTTTGTTTAAAAAATGTGTTGGGTCTTGGTTCAATTGGCTATGTTCATTTCAGTATGATTTAATAAATGTGTAACCAGTCCGGCCCCTCGGTTTGTAAAAAAAATTAGTTTTTTTGTGTCAGTGTATTTGACTTTGACATCCCTCCTCTAGAGGTACACATAAGCCTCTACAGGGGTACAGAACTACTTTGCCATACACTGTTGTGACTTTCATCATTATTGTTGTGACCCTAGAATGACCAACTGGCTGAGAGGCAGGTCGTAAAAGTTTATGACCCTGTAAATGCCTTCTGGCTGAAGGCAAGTCTAGAATGACCCTCCTAATTGAATCACAGGACAGAATGTAGCATCTTATTTTATCTTAATTATTTTATAATTGTCATTCAATAACTCTAACATTCCCCCCTGTTGGGCATATTAAACATCAGCATCTTTCAATTCATATTGTATGCATAGAAGTAGGAATATGAGTACAAACATAACAGTCTGTTTTGTTCAAATCTTCAGCAACGCGCTTGGAATGCTGCCACCACATTTTGGCACTGTAGGATGACTTGCTGTGGATCCATCAAAGACCATTCTGTTCTTCCTTTGTTTCAGACAGTTTGAGTTCCTAGTAACACCAGTCCAACGGTCATCACCAGGAAGCAAAACCACTTTGGTTTTTCCATCTTCACCAGTCCGTCCAAGGAAACTGTTGGGTTTTTAATCCAGAGAAATGTGAGTTTAAAAGATTAAAAGGA
>NW_015151918.1:104708-109682 GCF_000732505.1 Cyprinodon variegatus
CTTCCCATAAAGGTAGAACAAAAGGTTTCCCATTCACTATTTCAAAAGAGGCCAAACCATCAGATGTTGCAATAATCCTCAAGAGTAATTTTACCAATTGCAAACACTCTGGTCATGGCTTTCCTGTTCCTGCCATGAATTTTCTCAATCTGTTCTTAACCTCTCCATTAGCTCGGTCCACCAATCCTGCACTCTGTGGTTGGTAGGAACAGTGATGTTTCAAAGTTTATGTTTACATGTTTGGACATCAGTGATACCACTTCATTCACAAAATTTGTCCCATTATCACTATGTAAGATTTTTTGGATACCATGCTCAGGTATATGTTTACACAAAGCTTTTGCTACTGTCAGTGCATCGGTATGTTTTGTGGGAACAATTTCTACCCATTTAGAAAAATTGTTCACTAGGACTAGGCAGTACTCGTACTGTCCACTTGGGGTCAGCTCAATGTAGTCCATGCTAATTACTTCAAATGGAGCTGTACCTCTTGGTGTCTGTCCTCACTTAGTTTTCTGATTTGCTTGTGAAGTGTATTCACAACATGTGAGACATGCAAAAAATTTAAAAGCAGTAGTAGTTACACACCTGTGTGTGTTACTATACTATATTCATCATAACTTTTTAAAAGCAGTAGTAGTTACACACCTGTGTGTGTTACTATACTATATTCATCATAACTCCCCACTGTTTGAGACATGATAATTTCATGGATCAAAATAGCTGCTGGTTTTAATCAGAATCGGAATCAGAATAATTCCAGAGGGAAATTGCTTTTGCTACATGCTCAAGTTACAGTTATATATTGTCATGTTGGGCTTAAGGTGCCTAACCCACATGCAGAAACACTCAGAGACTGGGAAAAAGTTCAAAGATTTATTGAAGTTAGAGCACAATCAAGAAACAGATCCAGGGGTTATCAGATCCAGGACTGGTCATGAGTGGGTTCACTGCAGAGGGGAACAGAGGAGTAAGTGGATGTCCAGGTAATTTGCAGGATGAAAGTATGCAGGTCTGTACTTGTTCTGGAGTTTGAGCTGAGCGGCAGAGGGGGGAAACCAGGAGGGTCCAGATGCTGTTGGCAGGCAGAGGGTTTGGCGGAGGCAGAGCTTGGTTTGAGTGTTGGCAGGTTCTGATTTGAGTTTCCCTTCCAGTTTCTTCAGAGAGCGGACAGGCAGGTCTTAGACAGGGATTATTCTCCAGGGTTCTTCAGAGAACAGACAGGCAGATTACCGACAGAGAAACTCTTCTGGGTTTCTGGATTCAGGCAGATTCAATCTAGAAAGCAGAGAGGAGAAAACAGATCAGGTTCAGGTTTTCAGGTAGTCAGAGATTCAGACAGGCTGGTTGGCTCAGGCTTGCTAACCATAACTGGCAAACACTCTGGCACTGGAGAGACGTCCTCTGCCTCCTTATATACTGGGCTCCTGATGAGCAAACGAGCAACAGGTGGTATAATCAGCTCCAGCTCCAGGAGACCTTGTACGCCCTCTGGTGGAGAAAGTGGACAGACCTCCAGATCCCAACATATATATATATATATATAAATATATCCAACTAAAGAATAAGAATATGGGGGAACTGTTGTCCACACGGGTCCCCTTTAACCCTAAAAGTAGACCTGCTCAACCGCCAACTGTTTGGATGCAAGGTTTTGATCAGTCTACAAAGCTAAGACAGTTGCTGAGAAAAGTTCTACATTCAGCTCTGCGAATTGCTGTCTGTTTCTTTGACATAGCTATTAGTGTGTCATTCAAATAAAATAAACGTAAGAAAAGCTGATTTTTTTTTTCATAATGTGGAATCTAAGCCCTGCAGTCATTGCACAACTCCAAAAAGACACCCTTGTAGCTTTTCACCCTCCTCCGAAATAATATGGCCCAAACAACAAACTTATTTCTGCACCCGCTAAAATTTTTATAACTAGTTTATACTTTCCTTTGCTTCACATTTTAGCAGATATTGTTTGATCCTTGGCCTGTATTAGGAACTATTTCAACTAAATCTATAGTTGTCAACATTCTTGCATCAATTCTTCTTGTAGACCGCAATGCATTTGGAATATCTTTGCAAACTTTTCATCTGGGGTTAAGCACAAATTCAAAGTGTTCCACTGTTCAACTAACAGACTTTCATCCAGTGGATCTGACAATGTGCTTCTAGCATAGTGCATATAGACACAAGTAGATTTTGTTGAAACACTATTTATATGTTCCACACATTTGGCATTCATGCCCCCCTGTTTGGGAAAAATTGCTTAATTTTCCCATCAATTCCCATCCTAAAAAATTAATGTGATGAGTTTGTGATATTACTACAAAAACATGCAACCTTGCAATCTTTTTCCTAATCCTTTGACATCAACTCCTAGGATGTTTGACCATTTGCTGATTTTACAAAAATTAGCATTTTAGATGGTTTTAGTCCTACATTATCTTTAATGCAAATTTTACAGGCTCCTGAATTGCATATAAGTCTAACTGCTTGTCTAACAATTGTTAGAACTATTCATGTTTTTTCCTTTAATGCATTTAATATCCCCCATGCTTCATACACATCTACTATTTTAATGGCTCCCCCATTTGCTCAAACAGCTATTCACACTCAGATGAAGAACTTCCCCTGTGGACTCTTCCTTCCTGGTCTGCTTTTACTGGTCTGGGCTGAAAGCCCCCTTTGAAGTTCTAGAACCGCCCCTGCATCCTTGATGCCTTTTGAAATTTCACATGTTTTTGTTAGTGCAACAATCTCTGCAGTTTACACAGAATATGATGATTTTAAGGCAGCACTGTAAAGTTTTTTTTTTTTCTAAACTCGTCTACAATTGTAAAAACAGCTAATTTCTTTCTGGAAACTGACACATCCAAATACAAATTTTATAACCCCTCCTATGGTTCATCTTTTTCCTTGGATGGTTAGATCCAGGAAGTAAAATGTTTTCGGAGATGAGCCTGAATGTATCACATGTGTGTCAGCTGCATCGGGTGGTTAGATCCAGGTAGTAAAATGTTTTCGGGGATGAGCCTGAATGTATCACATGTGTGTCAGCTGCATCGGGTGGTTAGATCCAGGTAGTAAAATGTTTTCGGGGATGAGCCTGAATGTATCACATGTGTGTCAGCTGCATCTCTGGAGTAACTTCCCACTAATGTATCCCTCAGAATAGATATATTGGCCCCGGTGTCACACAGGAATTTTACTTTTACCCCTTGAATGTTTAAATGCCAGTATGGTTTTTCTGATTTGTTTAAAAAAGAAAGGAAAATTAGCTGTAGGTCCAGGACTTCCACTGGGTCCACAATTAACTGCAATTTTTGCTGGTGCACATGACTCCTGGCGTCAGTGCTGGTCATAACATTGGTAACGGGGAGGGTCACTCTGCGGGGGTCTGGACATTCTCGAGCAAAGTGGCCCTCCTAATCACAATTGTAGCACTTATTGTGCTTTCTACGTGACCCCTTGCTTTTCCCCTGTGACCACCGGCCCCTCCCTTGAGCCCAATTATGGTCCAAACTACGCTTCATAGCTGTTTCTATGTTTTAGCTTGCACAATCCACTTATTTAATCCCTCTAAATTTTTTTATTCCCTGTATGTAGCTTGCATGACTAAAATAATTTTCTGGTGGGTTATTATTATTATTTTTTTCTTTTTAATTTTCTGGTTCTGAATCTAATAGTTTTGGAGACCATGCAGGCGCATTAGGAAGCGTGTCTGTAGATCAACGCTGCAGTCATCGATCCATAGACATGCTTCAACACTGCTGCAAATTCAAGCTGTCTCCCTCTAAACTGTGTTTCATTAGCTTTTGGATGCACAAACAACTTAAAAAACCCACAAACATAACTTTAAAGACGGAAACACATAACATTTAAAGACGGACGAACACAACATTAGATCTATTTATTTAGGTTTTCATCGTATCTACTTTGTGCATGTATCATACCTACACCTCGCCATTTGGAGCTTATCTATTTATTTATTTATTTATCTATTTTTTCACTAGTGCTTGTTTAAGCCGGCACATAACATTTCTCCATTGATCTACTTCCACACACCATCTATTTCATACTCTAACTTCCACTCCTACAATTATTTTAAATTACTTGGATCAATCTGACACAAACTTTACATCCCCTTTATGATCTTCTCTATACTCTTCCCTGAACCCATCCTTTTTAATTCTTTTTCCACCCTGTTTCACTTTAGTTATATTATTTTATCATTTAGTTCTTATTATTTTATCTTGGAATAGAGGCGTCCCTTAAACCCATATTTTTTCCAAACTATATATTCAAGTGATTATTTTTTTTTTTTGTTGGATTCTGCACTTCTACAAACTTCTAATCGTAGATTCTAAATCATCTCTAATTTATTTTGACCTTTTCCCATTTTAAAGCATTTAGTTCAGTACAAACACTTATTGTATTCTACACACTGGATGTTTATTCAGCAGGACAGCACCCAAACACTGTTGTGGTAATTTCTGCTTCTACCTTTTCAGGTGAGAAATTCTTGCCTCTGCATCCACAAAAGTTATACTGTATTAATTCCTGCTGTTTTAGTATGAAACAACAGAACCCAACGGTTTGATTGTTTCCTCACACACTCTCACACAGTCACACACACCTATTCTAAGGCCTAATATATATTTTTTTATTTTAACCAACATAGACAAAAAACACCTATTGTTACGTGTACACTTTGGAGTCTCCAACTCCAGGCCCTCGCATGCACCGGATACCCAGATGCCGTATCTGCCATCCCTGCTTCAGCAGCTGCAAACCTTACTTAGCTGTGTTCTTATCTTAAAAGAACACAGAGGGTCCCAGACCCATACGCACAGAATACCGATCCCAGATCTATCACAACAAAACCCTGTTTGTCAAATATTCTTGCGACTACAACCAGTTATAGCTTGAACACAGAGGGTCTCAGACCCAAACGCACAGAATACCGAAACCCAGATCATCACA
>NW_015151918.1:116507-117247 GCF_000732505.1 Cyprinodon variegatus
TTGCGACTACAACCAGTTATAGCTTGAACACAGAGGGTCCCAGACCCAAACGCACAGAATACCGATCCCAGATCATCACAACAAACCCTGTTTGTCAAGTATTCTTGCGACTACAACCAGTTATAGCTTGAACACGTGTACACTTTGGAGTCTCCAACTCCAGGCCCTCGCACGCACCGGATACCCAGATGCCATATCTGCTATCCCTGCTGCGGCAGCTGCAAACCTTACTTAGCTGTGTTCTTATCTTAAAAGAACACAGAGGGTCCCAGACCCAAACGCACAGAATACCGATCCCAGATCTATCACAACAAAACCCTGTTTGTCAAATATACTTGCGACTACAACCAGTTATAGCTTTCACATCGTCCCAGACCAACTTTTGATCAAAAGCTTTAGGCCTACCCTTTGGCTTCGCAGATTCAGTCCTCAGCAAGAGTCGTCACCAGGATGCCCAGGGCAGGGCTGGACCAACCTATTGGTCCTGTCCAGCGAAGGGCGGACGGCTGTCAACAGTTTCTTGGCCTTGGTCCCGCACGGTCCTGGACAATTGGATCTTGACTCCCGGGTTTTCAGCACCAAAAATGTTAGATTCAAAATATTGTGAGTTCATATTTCATATAGGACAAAAATGAATCTGAAGCACAAAAGGATTTTTTTAAACAGAGCTTTGCCTGCAGGAATTAGGAAGGCTGCTGCTCACCTCCCAGCACCATTTTGACCCCCAACAGAACAGCAGT
>NW_015151918.1:117712-121291 GCF_000732505.1 Cyprinodon variegatus
TGAATCACAGGACAGAATGTAGCATCTTATTTCTTCAATGTTTCATATGCACAAACATTAATTTTATAATTGTCATTCAATACCTCTAACAATAGGTCTCACTGTGAGTCTGCCCTTCTGTGCAGAACAAATGAAAACACAGCGATGGGGGTGTGAAACAGGCAGCCTGGCTGTTGAGTTTTTGATGAATCAGCAGGAGTGCATACAAGAATGAGTCTGAGATTTAAGTGTTGATTTACCATGATAGTATCCATCTGACACCAGCTTGGTATGGATAGTTTCACCCCATCCACCCAACACTGCTTTACACCAAAGAACAGAGAGCAGCTGGGACAACTGGGACTGATGATTAACAGGTTATCTTAGTGTCTCTATTTTTTTTCTTTTTTTCAGATGGGATCAAGCGTGGGCAAAGAGAAGATGGATAAGCGGAACAGAGAGGTGAACAGAGCTGTGTCTCCAGCCTCCAGTGGCGTTTCTAAAAATAGTGACCGTTCCAAACATCCTCCTAAAGGCTTCAGCTATGATCCTGGACCAAAAGATCGAAGGTCAGTCAGCTGTCACTAACTGATTTAATGATGATTAAACATAATAAAATTCTGAAAGTCACAACGGTTGTGTCTGACTTTTTAATGTCTAATCCCATGTTTTTTCCATGTCACACTGACTGCAATCATTAGAGAAACTCCCGATCTGTTGAGTCTTTTTTCCCTTCTGTCACTTATGTCCCACATTTGAAAGGGGCAAATAAATGAAAGTAAAACAAAGCATTATAATAAAAGAAAACAGCCGTCTTGGCTAGAAAGCAAAGCTTCACTTGGGGCAACGGAGCCGTCTGAGGGCCCGGTGGTGCCAGCCTATGGCAGCCTTACTTCTATCAGTGAGCCCCAGAGCAGCTGTGGCATGCGTGAATGGGTAAATGACTGAATGTAGCGTAAAGCTCTGGTCGGGTCCTCTGACTTGAAAAAGCGCGAAGTCAGTAAAAGCCATTTACTGTATAATTTCATGACCGTGTGTGCAGAACGCTGATAGATGATTTTGATAAACTATAAACTACGTCTAAAGAAAAGGGAAGCAGAGCTGTGGGACAGTTTATGAGTCCTGGGTGAGGCAGTGACATGTGATTCGCAGAGAGCAATTTTGGAGGTTTATTGAAGTTTTTTTTTTTCATAAAGAGGGGAGAGTGATAAATAACTTTTTACCGTACATTTTCATTTTTTTTGTTGTTGTTTTGTTTTTTGTAAGGCTCAATTAGGATTTTACTTTATCCATTTTCAGCCCTCCTGAACTCCTATCAGGGGTAAAGTGTTCTTTTTTTTATTGTGCCCCAAACCGCTGTGCAACTGCAAACCTGACTGTTTTTCCGTTCTGATTGACAGATTTAATTTTGTATATCTCAAAGCAGATGTGTTTTACTTTGAAACATATATTTTCTATTCAGATCGATCACATTGCTGCTGAACTGCTGCGTAGTCTGGCTAAAATAGATCTGGGGTCTTCCTCAATGCTATGCAAGTCCCCGTGGAGAAAATTTTCATCCCCATTGACTGTCAATGACGGCATGACTTCTCATGACACATTTTTCTGTCAGGTTGGACAGAAAATGGTATTTGGTGTGTTTGAGGCTTTAGGCTGAGAAGTTTAGCTTCAGAAAAGAAGCTTCAGGACGTCCTCCAGCTCCAGGAACGTCTCTGATGAGAGGGAAACTGCAGCATCATGCTGCCTCCAGTTCAGAGCTTGATCAACAATGGCAGCAGACAGATGTGAGAGCATCTGTCCTGAACAAAGTTCTCCTCCCTGATAAATCCTCCTGATTGTGTCTCCATCTGTTGGACTTAGAGTTTGCTTCAATGATATTGCTCCACTTATTTTAGTCAGCTTCCGTTCCAGGAGCTTCTAGTTGACTTTTTCCCAGCACTCAGTACTTTCCTTCAGTCCCTGCCTTAATGCTACGGTGGCTAACAGGAGCAAACAGGCAGCAAACAGAGAGGTCAGAGAGAGGTCCACTGTGGGCGTTTAGTTTAATGGTGAAGTGGTTCCCAGTGGACGTTTCTTCTTGGACTTTCTCCCACTGTCTCCATTCAACATTAATTCCACTGTGCTCTGGAGTCAGAACTGTGTGCTTGTTTGTTTCAAACCAAACTTTGATTATTAGTTGTTGGATCATTGAATTCATCAGATGTAGTAAAGCTGCTGCTCTTTCTATCACTGAGCCTAAGAAGAATGTGTTCAGCTGTTCTGCTAATACAGCTGAGTCTTTAACAAACTGATTAAAGTCAATGTTCAATTATTTCCTTTTTAGTCTGTCCAGAAGTTTATTAATATTCTGACAGATTTGTTTTGAGTTTCCATTAGCATTTAGCATGACTGGATTAAAAAATATTTTTGCCATTCAGACCCAGATGGTTCCTGCTGGAATCAGGTTCCTCTGGTCCTCAACACACATAATGGGAATCAGCTTTCTGCTTTACAGGACACTAACTGGGCCTGAACCACTGGGAACTGACTGGTTCTGGTTTCTCTCTCAGACTGACTGAAGTCCAGAAGATGGAAGATTGGGATGTAAAGGAGGACACAGCAGAAGCTCCAGGATCCAGCTGTCTGTCTATGAGGAGTGACTGGTCCAAAGATAGACCTTCAGACTACAATGCAGAACCTGGTCCCTCAGTCATAAAGTAAGGAACCAGTTTCTAACTGATCCATGTGATTCTGCAGAGATAAAACCTCTAGAATGTGAACTGGTTGATCTTCAGCATCTAAATCCAAAGTTCCTCTTTGTCCTGCCTTTTGTTAAAAGACAGCAAGAACTTAATGGCATGGATGAGTTACATAAATAAGTTCATAGATTAAGATGAGTCCAAGGAAATCCATCCTAAAAATATATATATATTATATTAAATCAGAGAGAGACATCTCACCTTTGTCAAAGCTCTAAGTTAATTACATGAGGTAGTGAGTGCTCTCACCTTGAAAAATATTGTAGGATATTTGTCTTTGTCAGAATTGCTTTGCTCGAAAAAGCACTTAACACTAGAACTCCCATAGCCGTCATTTTGACGGTTCTGAGATTTTAAATGGAAAGAACTATATTTGAAATTAAACTTGTGTTGCTTATGTTAACAGACTTTTCCTGTTTCCATATTTCCTTCATTTTCACATAGTTTTTTTTAATAAAATAAAAACGTAAAGAATAAATATGGTTAATTCTACCTCGATCTACCACAGCCTTCATTTTGATGGCTCTATTAGTTGCGTTGTAAATTCTTCCTGCGTTTGATTGACGTTTGGTACCGTTGCCTAGCAACAAACATTCTACCTAGAACTCTTTGGCTTACACAGAAAAATGGGCTTTTAGAAGATATCTAACAGCGAAACAGCTTTAGAAATGCTTCAAAATATTGATGATAGTGATTCGGGTGGAGGGGGAGAGACCGATGAGGAGGACTGGGTAGGAAGCGGCTCAGATTCTGACTGCGAGTCCGAGGATGATCAACCATCCTTGGGAAAACGCAGACGTATCAGTGACCCATCAGACAATAGTAAAACTTTAGTTCAAGCACTGCCTACACCTCAGCCGGT
>NW_015151918.1:121521-122281 GCF_000732505.1 Cyprinodon variegatus
GGCAAACCGCAGGTTTCCAGCCCCTCCGCCACTGAAGAGCAGCTTTGGAAAGGCACAGATAACAGCAGCAGGAGCTTCAGCTCTGCACAAAATATGCTCATATCACGTTTGTCATAAATGTGAAAAGATGGTCTGTGGGAAATGTTTGGGGGGAAAAAATCAATTTCTGTAAATAGAATTGTAATTTCAAACTTTGAACCTGTGTAGTAAAACAGTCTTACTCTACGGATCTATTTTTAATACAAAATTTGAACACGTATAGTAATAGCATACAATACAGCCTTTTTGAAAATATATATTAGATCTGTTTTAAGATTTACATATCCACAATGGGTTTATATCGCACAATAGAACAATTTCAGTTGATGACATCATCACTACTCATGTGTTTCATTAGGAAAAATGGCAGCCGTCAAATTGACGGCCAGTGGGAGTTCTAGTAGGATCAGAATCCTGGGAGTCCTAGTGTTAATTATGTGTTGAAAGTATTTAGTGTAAAGGGTAGTGAGTGCTCTCACTTTGAAAAATATCTTTGATGTATTTTTATCTGGAAAATTCTGTTTCATCAAGTAACCTCTGAAACTGTTCATGTTAAAGATGACATTTGTTCTTCATGTTTCTGCCTTGTAGGATATTTATCTTTGTTAGAATTGCTTTGCTCAAAAAAAGCACTTGAATATGTGTTGAAAGTATTTAGTGTAAAGAATACAAGCAATGTTTCCCTGTTGTTTGTGTTAAAGCTAAGCTGGATAAGTGTAAA
>NW_015151918.1:123696-125853 GCF_000732505.1 Cyprinodon variegatus
CTCCACAGACGGAGGAAGAGGAGAGAACCCCAGAGTGGAGAAAGATCCAGAACCGGAGCTGGACCGCTGACAGCCAATCAGAGCAGCTGTGCAGCAGGTAAGACTGAACATCTCCAATCACAGCTTCCTTCTATCGTCTCTGTTTAACTCTGACAACAGATCAGTGATTACAGGATAGATATTTATATTTACATCATGGAATCATTTTAACAATCTGTTGTTTCAGTCAGACAGCTGCAGCTGATCCAGAATGCTGCTACCTGCATCCTCACTAGTCCTTCCAATGGCCCCCATATCTCAGAGAATAGAATTTAAGCTACTTCTGTTAGTCTATAAATCACTGAATGCCTAAGCTTTAAAATACATTACAGACTTGTTGTCAGTGGATCAACAGCCAGACCACAGAGGTCTACCAGATTATTTCTACTCTGCAGAACCAGAACCAAACATGGAGAACCAGCTTTTAGTTCTATTACTCCAGGAATCTGAACAAACTTTCAGAAAACTGTAAAAGTGCTGAAACCATGAGCTGATTTAAAGTTGATTTAAATCAGCATTAAAACCCTTTTTTCTCAGAGTGGCCTTTGACTGTACGATGGAATATTGGGGCCAGGCTAGAGATTTTTGTATTTATTTTGAGAAAAAAAGTCCTAATATTACAAGAACAATGTTGAAAAATAAAGAGACTAAAGTTATCATACCACGACCTGATTCAGATATAAAGCTTACAGCTCCGACCAGCTTTGACATTCTGACCAATTTGATGCTGGTGCTAAAAGATTTCTTAACATGATGCTCATCATTCCTCATTTTAGGTAAGAAAGTTCTTTTTGTAGGAGTTGTCATAAAATACAACTTTATTTTTTTAATTTTACGACTTTACTCTCGTAATTTTATGACTTTATCCTCTTAATTTTACTTTATTCTTGTAATGTTACCACTTTATTCTCAAAATAAAAAATAAAAACTGGCCCTAATATGCTGTTGTATAACTAAGCTATCTAACCTGCTAACTGGATCATCAGTCCTTTCAGTTTTTGCTGGGTTGACTAATGTGATCCTACTGGGCTCTGAGATTCACATCAATTACAGAAAATATATTATTTATTTAATCTATTTTACTTTATCATTTACGCAGGTAGGCAGAGGGGAGGTGGAGTATTTACTGTTCAACGGTTTAAGGACACTAATTTAAACGTTCAAAAACTCTTCAAAATAAATGGAGTAACTAAGAAAATGCCTAAAATAGGTAGAATACATTAAATGTTTCCTTAATCTTGATTCTGGCGAGTCAGAAAATTCCCTTTCAAATGAGGTTAGCCTGGATGCGGCCGTTGATGCAGATGATTATTAAACAAATAGTAGGATGCATCTGATTTTAATGATTAGCATTATGCTATAACTGAGCTCAATGCAGCGGCTAGGCAGCTCCAAGCAGTTCCTGCAGCTGTGCCCAGTTCACCACTGATTAGGGTGAAGGTACAGTGTGCAGGAAAACTGGGACACAAGGCTTTAGACATTTGGAGTTTTTATTGGTGTCAGTTTCAGGATTTCCTTGTTGGACGATGCAATGACCTCCTAGCTTAGGTACCTTGGTATAAAAACATTCATTATTTCTGTAAATAATGAATGTTTCCTCCATAGAAATGAACAAATACAGCCCTCAGTGAGAACATCAGAAATAGTTTTTATTCTTTGTTTGGCTGAAATGTTTCCTCCAGTTTCTTTGTTTCTCTATTCAGATGTTGATGGTCGATGTCAACGTGACCTTAAAGAGTCTCTGAAGAAGAAGTTTGAATGTGTCTCTGCTAAAGCTGGAGAGAAAACCTTTCTGGATGAGATCTACACAGAGCTCTACATCACAAAGGGAAAGACTAGAGAGGTCAATGATCAACATGAGGTCAGAAGGATTGAAGCAGCATCCTGGGAACAAAACAGAACAGGAACAACAATCAGACCAGAAGACATCTTCAATCCACTTGGAGGAAAGGGTCGGATCAGAACTGTGATGACGATGGGCGTGGCTGGCATCGGTAAAACAGTCTTAACACAGAAGTTCACTCTGGACTGGGCTGAAGGCAGAACCAACCAGAACATCCAGTTCATATTTCCATTCACCTTCAGAGAGCTGAATGTTCTGAAAACAGAGTTCAGCTT
>NW_015151918.1:127526-131101 GCF_000732505.1 Cyprinodon variegatus
TTTTAGTCTCTTTGACTGTTTTTATAAAATCACTGTTTATCTTTGATGGAAACTTGGACCATTAAGATCAATCCCTGCATTGCTGCTGTTGCCATGGAGATGAGTTATTTGGATCCAGAAGCAACTTTTCTTCCTGCCACAGATTTCCCTCTGAGTTTGTAAGTGTGGGAGTAAGTAACTAGGAGTAAGTAAGTAGGACTCCTAGTTTCTGTCAGATCCTCTCAAAGCTCTGAGAACTCTGCTTTCAGAGTTTGGAAACATTTCCCTCATCAACACTTCATCTGTAGCCTTTGTTGAAGCTGTTAGATTTCCTCCATAAAGACCTGTAGAGACATGAGCTTTAACACTTTAGACATTCCAGCCTCCTCTAATTACTGGGAGAACTTTCACTGCTTTCTGCCTTTGGAAATTCTCAGTCACATACTCACCAAGATTGGGTTGGGATAAAATGTATCGGTATTTTGGTCTATGGGGTAATTATTTGTTGTTTCTTGCCCAAAAGCTGATGAAGGAATCTTATTCTAAAATTTTGGTTTCTCTGACATTCAATTAATTATTCTTAAGGTAGGTAAGTAAAATAAAAGCAGTTTTAATCACTGAAATGAGAACCAGAGATTAAATAATAAGGCAGTTACACTGCAATGCATTTAGTCTGCAGTGTTGCAGATCAAATTAAATAGAGTAAATCACTGACTGCCACCATCTAAAGGATTAACTGGCTGCTGCCATGAAGAAAAGTGGCCACGGCTGCTAAATTTGAAATTCATGCAAAAAAAGAAAGAAAAACTTATTCAAAATAGTAATTTCATAAACAATTTGCTTAATTTACTAACAGCAGAGATACATCCATGGACGTTCAGAAAGGTAAGCTTGTGGGGATATATGTCACAGTATCTGGCAGGAGCCTAACCATCATCTCAGAAGTGAGGGGGACACATCATTCAGAGTGATTTATGCATCTCTGGCATCAATTTCTCCTTTTCTTAGTGGCTAAAGCTCCACATAATAACCAACAGCCACAGTTTAACACCAGGGCAGAAACTAGGGTGATTCTTTAAACTATAAACTAAAACATCTAGAGTTTTAGCTGCCAAACCTTATTTTAGCTACATAATGAGCCTTGGACATCTTGAACTAGTAGCCAGTAGAGCCAAACAGTGAACATCAGTAATCCTCCATTCCTGTGATCAAATAATTACTTAGCAAACTACATTAAATGGGAGCGACAGGCTAACAGGGTAGAACAGGGTCATTGAATGGTTTGTCCAGAAAAGGTTTCTGTGGATCAGCTCCCATGTGAATGCCATCTGGTGGAGGAATAGAGTATTGCAGATGAAACTCAGATTTCAGCATTACATATCAGTTCTACCTGTTCCAGACACTGGAATTTTTTTCTGATTTTTGTATTTTTCTGTAATTTTGGCTTTAGATAAATTAAATTGATTTGAAATTATTACAGAAGTAAACACTTACAGCGAATGCTGCAGGATTAATAAAATCCACCAGTAAAACAAACATCAGATCTGTTCTCAGCACTTTGATCTGTTATGAATTAGTGGGACCTGCAGTTCTACTTCTCTGATCGGCTGCCTGGAGTTTAAATTGGTTGGATCAGAAGAATTTGTGAAGGAGGCTTACCGCCATACCATCCTGAACACGCCCGATCTCGTCTGATCCTGGAAGCTAATCAGGATCGGGCCTGTTTAGTACTTGGATGGGAGACCGCCTGGGGATACCTGTTGCTGTAAGCTTTTTAATAAAGCAGACTGGATTAAATTTAGATTCTTGAGTAAAATAAACTTGGAAAAAGTAGATATGAGAAAGGATATAAATGATGTTAACATAAAAATTTGTAAGATAATTATGGAAGCAGCCGACCATTCTATAAAGAAAACAGGGTGTAAAAATGATAAGAAAATGGTACCATGGTGGACAAATGAATGTAAAGAAGCAAAAAAAGTAAGAAATAAAGCATTTAAGGTACTAAAAGGTAATCCGATTTATAATAATTTAACTGATTATAAAAGAAAGAAAGCATTGGTAACGAGAACTATTAAGAATGCAAAAAGAGAATATTGGTGAAATTTTTGTATCACAATAGGAAAAGACACAAAAATAGAAATAATATGGAAAGTAATTAAAAGAATGAATGGGATGAAGAGAGAGTTTGAATATCCTATTTTAATAATAGACAATAAAAATATAATGAAAAATATAGATAAAGCTGAAATATTGGCAAGAACATTTAGTAAAATTCAAAGTTCAAATAATATTAGTGAAGAGGGCAGAAAAGGAAGAGAAAATACAAAACCAAAACATAAAGATTTACTAGAGTGTGTTGAAGAAACAAACAATTTATTGAATGTTGAGTTTACAAAAGTGGAACTGAATGTGGCACTGAGGAAGACAAAAAATACAGCACCAGGTAAAAATAAAATTTGGTATAGAATGATAAGTCAACTTAGTGAAAAATCCAAAGATATAATATTGCAACTATATAATAAAATTTGGGATGAGGGAAAATTACCGACGAACTGGAAGGAATTCTAGTACCAATAGCTAAACCAGGAAAAGATCATTCAAATCCACAGAATTACAGACCAACAGCTTTAACATCAAATCTATGTACAATAATGGAAAGAATGATTAATATTAGATTAGTATATTATTTATTAAAAAAAGGATATATGTCAAAATATCAAAGTGGTTTTCGAAAAGGGAGGTGTACTAATGATACAACACTATGTTTACAGCATAAAATTAGAAGAGCACAAGTAAGTAAGGAAAGTGTAGTGGCAGTATTTTTTGATATAGAAAAAGCAGATGATATGATGTGGGTTGAGGGATTATTAAATTATACATGTTGGGTATTAAAGGAAAATATTTAAATGGATTAAAGATTTTTTAACAAATAGGAAAATACAAGTTAGAATGGGTGAAGTGATCTCAGGAAAATATATAGTAGAAAATGGAATTCTGCAGGGTAGTATTATAAGTCCATTACTGTTCTCAATCATGATAAATGATGTTTTTAAAGATATTGGAAAGGGAATGGGATGCTCTCTTTTTGCAGATGATGGAGCTGTTTGGAAAAGAGGGAAAAATGTAGATTTTATTGTAAAAAAAATTACAAGAGGTTATTGTTGAAATAAAGAAATTGGGGGTTGCAATGGGGATTTAAGTTTTCAGTTGAAAAAACAAAAGTAATGATATTTAATCAGAAAAAAAATAAAAAAGGAAATAAAATTAAAACTATATAGCCAAGGATTAGAGCAAGTAAAGTGTTTAAAATCTTTAGGATTATGGTTTGACGAAAAATTTAAATGGAATATTCATATTCAAAAAGTTGTTGATAAATGTAAGAAGATTTTAAATATTATGATATGCTTGGCTGGAAGTGACTGGGGAGCAGATAGGCAATCACTAAAACAGATTTACACAAGTATGATAAGATCCAACATAGACTTTGGTTGTTTAGTGTACGGTTCAGCAGCTAAAACACATCTGACTAAATTAGACATTTCCCAACATCAGGCATTATGATTGTGTCCTGGAGTATTTAAAATCATACCAAC
>NW_015151918.1:131996-134321 GCF_000732505.1 Cyprinodon variegatus
AGGGCAGGCAGGCAGGTTCAGGGTAAGCTCATCCAGAGCTTCTCTCGAGAGACTGGTTTCCTAGGAGCGAGAAGACAGAGGCAATTAGAATTAGGTTTCTCTAAGAAGATAACAACTAGCAAATTCAGAGGCTCAGGTTCGCTAACCAAACTTGGCTAACACTGCGGCGTCAAAGAAAGGTCTGGCAACTGCTTATAAAGGCCGGTCTCCTGATGAGCTTATGAACGTCAGCTGTGCTGGAGGGCTCCAACCCAGGAGGATCCACAGCGCACTCTGCTGGAGAAGGTGGAGAATCTCCAGATCCCAACAGTACCCCCCTCTCAACGACCGCGGCGGTCCCGAGGAAGTGGACGGGAGAGAACTCTCATACTCCTTGATCAATGACGGATCGAGGATGTATGAGCCAGGAACCCAGGAGCGGTCCTCCGGACCGTAGCCCTCCCAGTCGACGAGGTATTGCCATCCGCGACCTCGCCGACGGGAGTCCACAATCCGGCAAACTGTATGCTGGATGACCGTCGATGTCCAGGGCGGGTGGAGGGGAGTCGGATGGTGGGCACAAAGGACTGGAAATGACAGGTTTTAACTGGGAGACATGGAATGTGGGGTGGATGCGTAGATGCAGCAGAGGGATTGATGATCCGATCCACCCTGTAAGGACCAATGAACCTCGGGGAAAGTTTTCTGGACATACCTTTCAGAGGTATGTCCCGGGTTGACAGCCAAACCTCTTGGCCAGGGGTGTAGTTGGGAGCCGGACGTCTCTTAGAGTCTGCAAACCTCTTGGTTGAGACGGAGGAACGGGTGAGGGCGGTGATGGTCTCCTTCCAAATGCGTTGGGAACGACGGATGTGATGATGGACAGATCTTACAGATATCTCTCTCTCGTCTGCGGGGAAGAGTGGAGGCTGATAACCTAGAGACACTTGGAAGGGGGACAAACCAGTGGAGGCAGATCTGAGGAAGTTATGTGCATACTCAATCCAGGTTAAAAACTGACTCCAGTGGGAAGGATTATTAGAGGTCAGGCAGCGGAGAGTGGACTCGAGTTGCTGGTTCATCCTCTACGTCTGCCCGTTAGATTGAGGATGGTAACCAGAAGTTAGAGAGGATTTACAGTTTAGAGCCGAACAGAAAGCTTTCCTGACCTGAGATTCATCTCTCAGGTCTGGAAAGCTTTCTGGGGACCACGATCTGAGAGGATTTCCTGAGGGATACCATGGAGGCGAAAAACATGCTTCACCAGAAGCTGAGCTGTCTGGAATGCAGTAGGGAGCTTTCTGAGGGAAATCAAATGACAGGCCTTGGAGAATCGATCAACTATGGTTAGAATCGTAGTCATACCTCAAGAAAACGGAAGACCAGTGACAAAATCAACAGCAATATGTGACCAGGGACGGGTTGGAACCGGTAGAGGATGTAACAGGCCAGAAGGCGGTTGGTGATAGGTCTTATTACGGGCGCAGATGGGACAAGCCAGCACGTACTCCTTAACGTCTTTATGTAAGGACGGCCACCAAAATCGCCTGCTTATGAGGGCGATGGTTCTGCTTACTCCAGGATGGGCCGAAAATTTTGCTGCGTGCATCCACTGGATGAGGCGGGATCTGACGGAAGATGGGACATACATTTTATTAGGAGGACCATTACCTGGGTCAGGTTCTGAGGCCAGGGCAGAGTTGATGAAATCAGTGATCTCCCAGGAAACGGCTCCAACAGTACATGAGGCGGGAAGAACAGGTTCAGGTGTCTCTGGTTGATCGGACGAATACAGACGAGAGAGAGAGCCGGGCTTGACGTTCTTGGAACCAGTTCTGTATGAAATGATGAGATTGAATCGTGAGAAGAATAAAGACCTCCTAGAATGCCGTGAGTTGAATCTTTTTGCAGACTGAATATAGGCAAGGTTTTTGTGGTCTGTCCAAACCAGTACTGGATGCTCAGCCCCCTCGAGCCAGTGTCTCCATTCCTCTAGGGCGAGCTTAATGGCCAGAAGTTCTTGGTCTCCAACGTCATAATTTTGCTCGGCTGGAGAGAGTCTGCGTGAATAGAAAGCACAAGGATGAGTCTTTTGATCTGAATCTGACTGCTGAGATAACACAGCTCCAACACCGGAATCAGATGCATTAACCTTGAGGATGAACTGCTTCGTTGGATCTGGCTGGACCAAAATGGGAGCACTGGAAAAGAGTTTCTTTAATTTATTAAAGGCCTCTTCGGCTTCAGGAGTCCATTGAAAAGTTCTCTTAACGGAAGTAAGAGCTGTGAGAGGTAGAGCTATCTGACTATAATTTCTAATGAATCTCCTGTAAAAAGTTTGCAAAA
>NW_015151918.1:134562-135919 GCF_000732505.1 Cyprinodon variegatus
TGAAATTCACATTTTTCGGCTTTCACAAAAAGTTTATTCTCCAGCAGTCTCTGAAGGACTGAACTAACATGTTTTTTGTGGTCAGAGAGGTTCTTGGAGTAAATCAAAATGTCATCGATGTAAACAAAAACAAAAATGTTCAAAAAGTCTCTGAGGACGTCCTTAACAAGAGCTTGGAAACAGGCAGGGGCGTTAGTGAGGCCAAAAGGCATGACCAGATACTCGAATTGCCCTGAGGGGGTCTTAAAGGCTGTTTTCCACTCATCCCCTTCCCTTATTCTGAGGAGGTGGTAGGCGTTTCTTAGATCGAGTTTGGTAAACACTGTAGCAACTTGTACAGGTTCAAAAGCAGAAGCCAGTAATGGTAGGGGATATTTATTTTTAACAGTGATCTGATTTAACCCTCTGTAATCTATACAGGGGTGCAGGGAACCATCCTTTTTTCCCACAAAGAAAAAACCAGCACCGAGAGGGGATGAAGATGGACGAATTATTCCAGCAGCCAGGGATTCGTTTATGTATTTTTCCATAGTTTCTTGTTCTGGTTTGGAAATATTATACAGCCTGCTGCTGGGAAGAGGGGCTCCAGGTAATAGATCAATGGCTCAGTCATATGGTCTGTGAGGTGGAAGAGACGTCGCACTGACCTTACTGAAAACTGGAGCCAGATCATGATATTCATGGGGAACAGAAGTAAGGTCAGGAGAGTCCATTTCCCCCCTAGCTTTAGGGGACTGAATAGTAGGAGCCGCAGAATGAAGACAGGATTCGTGACAAAGTAAATTCAGAGGCTATGGTTCGCTAACCAAACTTGGCTAACACTGCGGCGTCGAAGGAAGGTCTGGCAACTGCTTATAAAGGCCGGTCTCCTGATGAGCTTATGAACGTCAGCTGTACTGGAGGGCTCCAGCCCAGGAGGATCCACAGCGCACTCTGCTGGAGTAGGTGGAGAATCTCCAGATCCCAACAAAAGCCAGTCATTTGTTCAGATTCAAGCTCTGCATTATTAAGTATAAAATATAATCAATCAGATAGTAGGATGGACATTTTATTAGAAATAGTTCATACATTATTCAGAATATAGAATATGGGTTTCATAGTTACATTTCTGTGTTCCAGCACATATTGGAGTAGAAGGAAATGAAAGGACAGATAAAATGGCAAAGAGGGCGATTCAGTATCCTATTAGTTTTACAGTTAAAACAAGTAAATCAGAGGGAAAGAGTTTTATTAAAGAGAAACTGATGGAAAAATGGCAAAAAAAAGGTGGAATGAAGAAAAAACAGGAAGATGGTTTTATAAAATTCAGAAGGCAGTAAGAGAAAGGAGAAATGCTAGAAGAAAGTATAGAGAAGGA
>NW_015151918.1:136867-138185 GCF_000732505.1 Cyprinodon variegatus
GAGGGGCTTTTTATCCTATTTTGAGTTTTGGCCATAATATTAGAAAGTTCTCAAAACATTTAGAGTCTTTCTTCTTCTATTTGTTTTTTGTAGAGATGTGTTTTGACACAGACACAACCTTCAGCATTTCCATCATTGTAAGTAAGGAAGACAAACTCTAGCTAGATCAGAACAGGGCTGATTACCGTGCAATAAGGGCTGTATGATGTCTTGTTCTCTATTTGCAAAGATGTAATAAAATGCAGACTGAGTGAAATCCATCGACCTCTGTATACCCCCCACCTCACCCCAACAGCCCTAGTTAGCAGAATTGAACATAGTTAAAATGGTTTGAGTTAAATTCTGCTAATTTGCACCATCTGCTGCTCAAAATCATACTGCATTAAATGCATTGAGAGCAAGGTATTGTGGGACATTCTCAAAACAATGAGGATCTCTGATAAGGTGACATGTTTCTGCTATGGCCGAAAGAAACAGTTATTATTTTGCCTATGAAGTATGTTTAGGGTTCTCATTTGTGTAATATCGAAGCAGTCTGTTTAAATAACAATAGTTATGCTGTTCTGTTATTAGTGTCGAGTTTTAGAGATGTTTGGCTTGTGTGAAAGCAAAGTGGGAAATTCTGTTAGACAAGTGCCGTGCAGCGGTCCACATTCTGCATAACAACTGATGACCTTCTTTAAATTCTACCATTAATGAAGATTGTTTGATGTTGCAATTCATAAAACAGTTAACCTTTACAACTTTAAAGAACAACCAGATTCTTTACCAGACTGACAGCTCTCTCCTAGATGCTACAATTACTGGGTATACAATGCTGCCATGCAGTTCATCATTGCTGTTTGGCAGAAAACTTTGATGTTAAGAATTGAAATAAACTTTTTTATAAATGAATGCCCTACTTTATACAACAGTGTCATAAAATAAAATAGAAAATAATTACAATAAATGAATAGTTTTAAACATACAAGTTTTCCATCCAAAAGAAAACACTTCTTGATCTACTATGAATTATTCATTACACAAAGATCAATCAATCTTCATTACTCCAAAATAAGCGACAAACAAAAACAGTCCTCTTTCTACTTTGTCAATTTTAGCTTTAATCCTTAGAATTTGAACCTTTATTATCACTGCTCAGGGGTGAAAGTAGATTTAAATTCATAGAGGACTGATATAAAAAATTACACAAAGAACCAAGAGAAGTGGGTAGGATTTTAGGATGTTTAGGGATTTAGCTGGTCCAGTCTTGTTTGTTGAATAAATGAATCTGTGTTCGACCTCATGGTCTCTTAAAGCTGCAGACCTGAATTTAGTT
>NW_015151918.1:141484-142973 GCF_000732505.1 Cyprinodon variegatus
TTTACAGTTCAATCAGATCATACAGTCAAATTGATTCAAAGTTTTCTATCTAAGGAAAACCAGTTGATTGCATTGACTCATTGACTCAAATACAATCCCTCACGCTAAGCATGCTTGTAGCGACAGTGGAGAAGAAAAACTTCCTTTTAACAAAAGAAACCTCCAGCAGAACCAGGCTCAATTTAAGCGGCCATCTAGCAAGTCCGACTGGGGTTCAAGGAGACAGAAGCAGAAGCAGACAAAAGCAACAGTAAAAGGCGGCCCCGTCCAGGAAACACACAGCCAGGCAGAGTCCGGGCCAACTCCCATGTCAGAGGAGGAAGAGAGCACATCCAGCCAGTCACAGTCAGAGAAACAGGACTACACTGGAAAACAGGCCGATCTCCAGCATCAATAAACAAGAGTGTTGATGGCAGCAGCACAGCTGATATTTCTCTCCAGAATGGTGTCACAGCCAAACAGGAACAGATTTATATATACAGATATATATCAAGCAACACATCATCTCAAGGCAGTTTCCAGTCGATTGCATCAAGTCGTTAACTTTCAAGACATGCTCCTGCTGGATGAGCTTGCGGCGACTTGCATTTAGACCTTGACTCTGTGCCAATCCCTCACAAATACCAATATAACAATATTTCATTTGACTCTATTGGTACTGATTTAAAATACAGCTGAATTAATCTGGAACAAGAAAAATATTTATAAGTAAACATCCATTGCTTTTAGATAACTATTACACCTCTGGCCACTGGGTGGCAGCACACCACCACACAAGCCCATTGTTTTGCTGCTCTGCACCAGCTCCAACAGAGCAGCATAATCCTGTGAGGTTTTCTAGAGCCCTATTAATATAAATTCCCAATATATAATCTGTGTTAGCAGTATATATTGTAATAAATCTTATCGTGACACATGCAGTGTGATAATTATCGTATCGCTAAAAGCTCACTATTAACACCACTAATAATTTCCAAAGTGAACATAAAGAAACATCTGAAATGTTTGCCTCTGTAATGAATCTCTACAATAGATTAGATTTACGTTTTGAATTGATTTACTGAAATACATTTTTAGAGGTTTTCCAGTTTTATTGAGATGAATGTGTTTTTCCTTCTTGGTGTTGCCGGGTTTTCTTTGTCTTCCATTTCCATCGTTCCCATCCCCACTCTTTCACTCTTTGCTTTGTATGCCAATATTTTTTTTTTACTTATTCTCCTAAATCTGCATGCCTGGTATCAGCCTATGTGAATACTAACTGGATGTTTTTCCTTCTATTTCTGCTAATAACGTGTCTGTTTGTATGTGTGATGTTTTGACTTTAGAAGGAGAGTGTGAAAGATGCTTCTGGCATTACTGAGGGTGTTGGTTTGCCTCAGCTGAGCTTTGGCGCTGTTGCCAACTTCCAGTTGCATATTATAAGTAGTGCTTCCAACTTTTCCTGCATCCATCTTGTCCAGAAGGAATCATTGTCTTCACCGTCTGGTTT
>NW_015151918.1:144594-146183 GCF_000732505.1 Cyprinodon variegatus
AAGTCAAACAAAAAATGAATGAATTTACTTGTGTGGCTAACTTCCCTGTGTGATACAATGAACATCCTTAAAAAGCAAACTTAAATATCAATAAAAGCTTAAGAGGAAGAGCTTGTCTTCTGTCTTTCTTTTAAAATGTCCAATATGCAAGAATATTGTTTCTAATCATTGATTTATTTTTTATATATATTGAAGAAGAATATGAAATGCTACAATTCTTTATGCACTTAAAAAAGAAACAAGCTTTTAGAAACCCCATTCACTTAATTGTGATCCTTAAAGCTATTTTCTCCTCCACCTTCTATGTGTGCTATAGTATTTTTGTTTTCCTCACAAAGTAAAAGAGCAAAAAAAAAAAAAAAAGGTCCTCACTGTCTTTCTAACTGTAAAAGGATAAAAATATTTTTTTGGAACAAAGCTGCAACTTAAACCATAATTCCTTCATTTTTAAGATTTCTTTATATTCCTGTTTCTGTCGTCAATATTAGAATTTAGAAATTTTACATCAATCACATTAAATCTCACATTTTTATACACAATGTCAAACTGACCAAAGTAATAAATATTTAACAAAATAAAATTATTTCTATTTTGAGTGTTTATGTTTATTAAGCTATTTAATTTTAACATATTTACTTTCTTTAGTTTGTAGAAGTTGAAACTCTTTTGTAGATTTTCTCATTGCCACTTGGTAGAGTACCCAAAATTATATTCAAGAAAAAGCAATGCGCAGCCATCCAAGAAATTACTCAAGGTTATTTTTGTCAATTAAAAGCAAATCAAAATGTGCAAATTCTGATTAAGACAAATATATAATAAATAAAAATAATAAAAAAGGAAAAATAACAAATCCACACAGAACAAAGTTTCCTAAACCATCCATCCAACTTCTCCTGCTTAAGCTTTTGGTTCACAGTGGGGCTGTTGCCTATTTCCAGCATTCTAGGGCGCTGTACACCCTGGACAGGTTGTCAGTCCTTCATAGGGCAACACAGAGACACACCACCATCCACACACACCTAAGGGTTTAGAGACTCCAATTACCCTAATACTGATTTTCTTGGACTTTGGGAGACAGCCGTATTACCTGCCGGGGGGGGGCAGGTATTATTTGTGCACATTAAATATGTTTTTGATAAAAATAATTTTGCTAAAATGCCATCAGAATCCTTATAACATTGTGTCTACCACATTGGATCAGTCCATTTGCTACACATGTTAAAAAAGGTCCAAACAGACAGCAGCAAACAATTTGAAAACAAACGTTGCAAAGCCAGTGTTGCGAACTTAGCGCTTTTGTCGTTATGATTAGCATCTTTTCAGACCCCTCTAGCACTTTTATTTCAAAAAAGCACCTAGTGCCAAATCTAGCGTCTTTTTTTCTTCTACTGGCGACTTCGGCAACAACATATGAAAGCACCGAACTCTGCTCTCCAGAGCAAGCAGATCCGTAAACCCGCCTCCTGCTCTCCTCTATCTTGTCTGCTTTCATGATTCATGCAACTCGTATTTCATACAAATGAAAAATGGAGAATAGGTAGATAGAGCAGATCATTGCTTGTCTACAGTGAAAAGAAACACCACGTTAT
>NW_015151918.1:148804-150064 GCF_000732505.1 Cyprinodon variegatus
AGATGAAGGTTGATATAGATTTATCCAGCTCTCTGAAAAAGGTCAAAAACAGGAATAAAAACAGGCACAGTTTGAAACAAAAATAATAACCTGGGCATGATTATCATCTTGACAGAATTAACCCTGCCAGCAAGTGATATAGGCAGCTCTGACCAACAGTGTTTGGCACATTACTTTAAAAAAGTAATTATTTATAGTTACTAGTTACTTCTCCCAAAAAGTAACTGAGTTACTAACTGAGTTACTCTACAATAAAAGTAACTAGTAACTAGTAAAAGTAACTATTGCGTTACTTTGGCCTATAAACCCCGTCAGATAGCGTCCCCCCCTGCTTAACATGGGGGGAACGCTATCTGACGGGCCTGTAAACCAGCTCGAATATCATCAGGCTGCATTACCTGTACTCATGGGTGTGATGCCTCCTGAGGAGGCTAAGGGCCTTTGGAGTCAGCAGGCCCCTCCTTAAAACCTTTTACGACTCTGTGGTGGCCTCAGCCCTCCTCTACGCTGTCGTCTGCTGGGCCCCTGGCAGCTCAGAGCGCGACAGAAAGAGACTGAATAAGCTGGTGAGGAAGGCCACTTCTGTCCTGGTCTGCCCTCTGGACTCGGTGGAGGAAGTGGCTGAGAGGAGGATGCTGTCCAAACTTACATCCATCATTGACAACACCTCTCACCCTCTGCACCAGACTCTAGAGGAGCTGAGCAGCTCCTTTAGTCAAAGACTTAGACACCATGTCTGTAAGACGTAGCGCTACCGCAGGTCATTCATTCCTGCTGCCACCAGACTCTATAATAATGCACTACAACCACAATAACTCCTGTAAAATCCACTGTGCAGCTATATTATAGTTTTTTATTTATTGACCTTGCAATATTCTGTGCAATATGATGAATGTGCAATATATGTGAATAGAATAGTCATACCACTACCTCACCGTTTTTCCTCACCTACTACACTTTAACGTTAAAGTAAATCCACCTGTATATAAGCCATCCGGATTGTACATATTTTAATTTTTTTATTTCTTATTTTTGTTTTGTTTTTTTCATTGTGTGCGATACATGTACACTTGCACCTTAATCCTTATTTATCTTGATATACTGTATATACCTGGATATACTGTATATATATATTGTTTATTCTCAATTCTCAATCCTCTTGTTTGCACCTTCTTTAACTTCTATGCCAACCTACCTACCTACCTATCTATCCATCCATCCATCCATCCATCCATCCATCCATCCATCCATCCATCCATC
>NW_015151919.1:0-8426 GCF_000732505.1 Cyprinodon variegatus
TTATTTTGGACTATTTTTGAGGTCATACTATACTATGACTCGTTTTACCCATTTTTTTAGGTAATACTATACTGTGACTCATTTTGGACTATTTTTGAGTTCATACAATACTATGACTCGTTTTAGCAAGTTTTTAGGTAATACCATTCTATCACTCATTTTGGACTATTTTTGAGGTCATACTATATTATGAGTCTTTTTTGGCTATTTCTGAGGTCATAGTATACTATGACTCATTTTAGCAAATTTTTGAGGACACTATACTGTGACAACTTTGAGTCTAATTTCGACATCATACTTCACTATGACTCATTTCATCCACCTTTTCTTGGGCATTCTATAATATGACTCATTTTGGACTATTCTTGAGTTCATATTATACTGAGTCTTTTTGGACTACTTTTGAGATTATACTATACTATGACTCGGTTTCACCTATTTCTGAGGTCATACTATACAATATGACTCACTTTAACCTATTTCTGAGGTCATAGTATACTATGACTCATTTTAGCCTTTTTTAAAGTCATACTATACTATGACTTGTTTTAGCCTATTTTTAACGTCATATTTTACCAACCTATAGCTGACATCATAGTATAATATGACTGATTTTAGCCTGTTTCTGATGTCATACTGTACTATGATTCCGTTTAGCCTTTTACTGATGTCAAACTATATCAAGACTCATTTTAGCCTATTTTTGAGGTCAGACTATACTATGATTCGATTTAGCCTATTTCTGACATTTTACTATGCTATGACTTTTTTTTAGATAATTTGTGATGGCATCCTATACTATGACCCATTTTAGCCAATTTATGAGGTCATACTACACTGACTTGTTTTAGCCTATTTAGGTCATACTATACTTTTCAATCTGAAAAACTCACACAAACAGAAAAGACAATTAGAAGAAATTTATTGGTCTTTGGCACTCAGATCTCTTCAGTAAACAGTGCTGAATTTTGATAGACATGCATGAACAGTAGTAAAGAATAGGGCTCTGTCCCCCCAGGCCTGAAACTGGTGATGATAGATGAAGTTTGACAGTCTGTAGACTACTGGTTAGCGAGATGGTATGCTGAGCTTTATGGGGAGATCCAGTGGACTGCATGAGCTGATACTGGAGGTTCACTCAGGGATCTGGAAGATGAAAGTTCAGTTTGGATAACACAGTTTGAGAGAACCTGTCCATAATGAGCAAGCATGAAGCGACAGTGTAGAGTAAAAACTCCCCGTTGGGAAGAAACTCTGGCAGAACCAGGATCGACATGGTGGTCTTCTGCCAGACTGGTTGAAATGAGACACAGAATGCATTAAGAGTCCGGAAGAAATGAAACTTTGATGAAGTTTTAGCTACGATGGTAGAGGAGGGGCTGGAGGTAGGTTGAAATTGGGTCATCTGAATTAAATCACACAACATACCCACCACCTGCGCACTAGGGGCAGACATGTTGGGGATCAGGGGCCTTTTAAAATGAACTTTGGATGCCGATTGGCTTTCGTGGAGGTGTGGTTCAAAGCTCATTGGCTGTGTTGTAGGTCAATATAGGAACAGCAATCAGTTTCTTGAATTGAACCTCCATCTAGACCGAATGACTATTTTTAGCCTATTCCTGATGTCATACTATACTATGATTTTTTTGGCCAATTTCTGACATTGTACTCTATGACTTTTTTAACCTTTTTTTTTTTAGGTAATACTATACTATGACACATTTTAGCCTATTTCTGACATCATACTATACTGACTATTTTAGATCATTTGTGATGTCATACTGTACTATGACTTTTTTTTCTCCACTTTTAAAGGTCATATGACCTGTTTTAGCTTTATTTTGAGGTTATACTATACTATGAACAATTTTAGGAAATCTTTGAGGTAATATTTTACTGTGTTTCTGTAGCAAATTTTTAAGATCTTTCCATACAATGACTCATTTAAGCGCATCTCTGGCGTCATACTTGATTTGTTGTAGGTTATTTCTCACCTCATACTATACTATGACTCATTTTAACTTTTTGAAGAGTTTCAGTCTGGCTTTAGAGCTCATCATAGCACTGAAACAGAACTAGTGAAAGTTACTAATGATATTCTCATGGCCTCAGACTTGTATCTGTACTTGTCCTGTTAGATCTCAGCGCTGCATTTGATACAGATGATCATAATATTCATTTAGAACGACTTGATTGTTTTGTAAGAATTAAAGGAACAGCACTAGACTGGTTAAGATCTTATCTATTTGACCGATTTCAGTTTGTCCACGTTAATGAATTATCTTCCTCTGCTCCAGAGTTACCTGTGGAGTACCACAAGGATCAGTGCTAGGACAAATTCTCTTTACAATATATATGCTCCCAATCTGTAGAATTATTAGACAGCATGGGATTAATTTCCACTGTTATGCTGATGATACCTAGCCTTGTCTGTCTATAAATCCAGATGAAGCTAACCCATTACATAGATTACAGGCATGTCTTGAAGACAAAAACCTGAATGACTCCTAAAAGGGTCATAGAATGCAAAACCTAGTTTCCATTGTCATAGATGAATAACGATAGTCCAGTGGGTGAAATGGACGTACAAGAGTTTGATCTATCAATTGGCTCCTCTTCGTTGTCGCTCTGTTAGTACGTCATATGCTTCGTTGATCTGATTGGTTTATTTGGCCCGTCTATCACCAACATAGGCCAATCAGCTAACCAGTNGAAGGCTAATCATGTTTTGGGTGTACTATTCCTTTAAGGGTTAGGAATAGACTATCATGGTAAGGCAATACATTGAGATGGAAAGTTTGAAAGTGTTTAACTTTGTTTTATTTGCAGATGATATAACTAAAAATTGAAAGCATCAAAAATCTAATAAAGAAAAACATTTCTCTAAAGTTTACAGATTTAACCATAATAGAGTTATGAAATCTGGGAGCAGAGCATCAGTCAAACCGCTGTGGTTATTTATCTGGACTCACTAACCCATAATTCATTCATTCCTGCCTGTTTAAGGATCTGATCTGGTTTCAAACCTCACAGTTAACGTATTAAAGCTAGAAATAAACCGCTACCAGACAGCTAAACATTTTACTGAGAGACCATCAGGGATAATCTAAATATCATAATCTAATTTCCTTGACCAAACATGAAAATAATGTTTAATTAAATGTTGTGAGAGTCTGGAAAAATGAAGAATAAAAAATCCAGACAGGAGAAAATTTTGAAAACAGGTTAAAACTAATTTTCTTAAAAAGATGTGAGATGGAAGAGGAGCGGTGCAGATCAATGATAGTGGCTGTAGATGAATTCTATTTTTCACAGTGGTTGGTTGGGGATGTGTTTGGAAAATTAATGTGTTTGAAAAAAATCATGTTTTCATATTTAACTTTGCATCATTCTAAAAACTATGAACTTTTGGTATGTGGTGAACAACAAGTTGGGGCAGCACCGAGTCCAACCACAAAGACATTAACTGTCTGGATGAAACAAATTATTAAACAAATTAAAATAATGGATGCTTTTATTCTTTTAATACCAACAGGCCATAACGAAAATGAGCCTAAATGAAACAAAAATAATGAGTCTAATTTTTAAATATAAGGAGTAGAAGTAAAAAGTAAAGTAAAGATTAAGGAAGGTAAGGAAGTATTTGTTAGTTGACGCCTCTGGACAATAATCCCTTTCTTGATTAAGGGTTTTCTTCAAAAACAGTTTTCATGTTAGATAATGCTGCTTATTTTGTTAAGTCTATGATAGGCAACAGCTTCCAGCCTTTAATCAGATGCACCTAGAAATTTGGTTCTCCTCTCAGTCTGTGATCATTTCCTCCACGGATGGCCTCATCAGTGGGTTATATTTATGGGATTTCCTTTCTTTGTCGTCTCTGGACTCTTTTCAAGTTTTCAAGTTCATTCTAGTATTTAAAAAGCCAGACTTCTTTCTCACTCGATGCATCCTGCAGATTTCTGCCTAAACCTGCAAGATAAGCTGATGCATCTAAATGCTGGGGCCTTGTCTGCGATGAACAGGACTCCTTTATAATTACCTTGATTCCTTTTTACTCTTATTATTAGAAGATGATAAATGTAAGACGACGAGCATTTTGGAAAGTTCTCATGTGAGTCTAACCTGTAACCTGTGCAACTCAAGCTATCTAGCTGTTTTGTGGTTTTTCAACCCCTATTGGAAAAGAAAACATTGAATCCCCCCCACCCCGCCCACACACACACACCACAGTTGCTGCGTAACCTCCTTGTAATGACAGAGTTTACAGCTGCAGAGGGTGGTAGGCCAACATGTATTTCAGTCGGAACCACAAGGTTAGACAGAAGGAGCACTCCTGCCTGTGTGTGTGTGTGTGTGTGTACCTGTCTAGCCGTCAGAGTGAGGACCCTTTTTTTAAATTTCACCATCAGATTGAGGAAAAGTTGTTGCAAAGTGAAGACATTTTGCTGGTCTTCCCATGCTATTTTGCTAACGGTTAGGTTTAGGGCTAAGGTGTCAATGGGTTAGGGTGAGGTATGCATTGGTAATGGTTAGGTTTAGTGTTAGCTTTAGGGTTAGGGCATAGAAAGGGTTCAAAATGACTGCAAATCAATAGAAGTCAATGGGAGTCCTCACTAGGATATCAGGGCGGGTTTGTAGGTGTTTGTGTGTGTGGTGGTGGTGGGGGTGACGGGCTGCAGTCAGACACCCATCCAAACACAGCTCTCTGTAATTTCAGTCTACCTTTGCTAACGCTGCAGTGAAACTTAATACGGGCCTGTTGGTTAAGTCCATCGTTGATTCATTGCCTTCCTCTTTCCTCCATATTGGTCTGTGGTTAATTCTTGGTTAACGGAAATAAACAGGCCTTATTATAGGTCCCTCTGATTTCAAGATTAAAGCTTCAAACGGACGAAAACCAAACTAAAGCTAATTAGTATTTTGAATTGAAATAGGTCGATGATGTTCCAATATTTCCCTCACTAAGAGACAAAGGGCAGACGCCGCCTTGATGAGATGACAGGTTTACAGCATCAGGATCTAGAAGAGTCCAGATCTGGGAATGATTACAAATATTAATAATAATTTTCCAATAAAATGAGAATCATTTGTTAAAACAGAATAAAATGTGTTTTTATGTCACCGTCTCCTCGATCAAAGGAAAGACGATTAAAGACACTTTCCAGGAGAATGTTGAGCCGCTGGTGGAGAACATGGCTGTTTATGGAGATCTGTGTCAAAGATTATAATTAGAGGCCAGAGTGGAAAAATGTGTGTTGAGCTACGCAGACGACAGGAATGACTGCAGCCCTGAGCACAGGCCAGTTCCACAGTGGAGGGGATTTGGAGCAGTGCTTTAAATGAAGAGGAAGAAACTAAATGTGTTACATTATCGAAAGGTTGATTTAATATGAGACAAAGATGACTCTACAGAGAAATTCCCAAAACTTTCATTTTGTTCCATTAGTTATTAAGAAGTGCACTAATCGATGTGCTTCGGATCATAACTGTAGCGTCCTTGAGCTGGAGCAAAATGGTTCGGGTTAATTTCTTTACGTTAAGCAGCACCTAACCATCAGACCTTTCTCCCATACACAGATTATCAGCTGCTTTGTGTTCGACTAGATCAGGAGGCGGCAACCCGCGGCTGTTTAGCGCCACCTTGTGGCTCCCTGGAGTATTTTCAAAAATTTTGAAAATGGTGATGTAAAAAATATGGTGTAGAGAAGGTCAAACAAACATTCGTTACGTTTCCAATGCAGTAAAAATGTGTATCATAAATAAATTATACAATAAATGCAAACATATTTTTCCAAGGAAGATTTGCGTCATAGCCTGCAACACGTTTCCGCGCGGCGCGGTGCCAGGCAGGTGGCTGTTGTAAACAAAGTCCTGGGTGTGTCTCGGACCATGGATCCCAAAGGGAAAAAGAGGAAGATAGCTGATGAGAACAGAGGAACAGAATAGAGTGAATCATTTGCGTTCATTACCAACGAGGAAGGATCGCCTGCATGTTGCCTTTGGAAAGAGAAAAATAAAAAGAGTAAATAGAAAAAGGCATTTCCAGGGAAAGCATGCTAAATATGCAGCCAACCAATAAGCTGGGAGGGAGAGAAAAAGCGTGATTGCAGAACATCTGGATAAATTAGAGGAGAGCAAAGACTGATTTAGGAAGTGGATTGCATCTCCAAACTCCACTACCGCTGCTAGTTTGGTTGCAAGCATAGAAAACCGTTCATAGATCGAACAGGTAGTGCTCTGATGTAGGGATGTGAACTTTCTTCAATTCTTTTCCTTGTTCCTGGACATCATCCAGGAAAACCGCCACAGGTTTTGATTCCCTTCTTTATTGCTCACAGTATACACTTTTCAACAGAGTTTCTCCTGACTGCTTCTTCGTCCAGTGAGGTAGGAGTCATTATGTTAATGCCAATAATAATTAATAATAATTGAACTTTATTGATCTCACATTGGAGAAATTAACCTCTGTATTTAACTAAGGATGCCCGATATTGGGATTTTGGCCGATATCCGATACGCCGATATTTTAAAACTCATGTAGCCGATAACTGATATCGATACCGATGTTAAAGCTGGACAAAAATAAGTAGTCATTGAAAATAGCAGTTTTGTTATCCATTTCTGTGACTTTGAAAAATAATAAACTCAAATATATTTTCATATGCTGATATCAAATAGATTTTTAAAAACGCGGTATCGATCTATTTTACTTTCAAAATCTGGTGAAATTTCATCGTTCTGTTACAAACTCTCGTGATATTTTGCAAATTCTTGTGAGATTTTGTTAGTAAAATAGATCGATACCGCGTCAATATATCAACATATAAAAATATGGCAACATTTGGTGAATTTTCGGGGGATTTCGTAGCATAACGATGACATATAGCAATATTTCATTAGTAAAAGAGATTGATATGGTGTTTTTAAATGGCAATATATCAGCATATGAAGATATTGGGATATTTTAATGGATCAATATTTTTTCCCTCGTCTTTAGAAGTTTTTAAGTCTGTAAAAATGAAGTTTTTCAGGAAGAAGAAGTAGTATTTATTTATTTTTTTTAGACTTTAGAAAGTCAGAAGCTGATCAAATATCGGGTTAAATATCGGTGGGGTGGCCGATGTCCGATATTCAGTTTTAAGGCCGATACCGATAGGGGGCCGATTATATCGTGCATCCCTATATTTAACCCATCACCTTAGGGAGCAGTGGGCTGCCATTGTGTGGCGCCCGGGGAGCAGCGTGGGGTTAAGGGTCTTGCTCAGAGACCCAGAGTGGCAGTCTGTGGGAGTGGGGTATGAACTCAGGAACTCTGGATTCAAAGCTCTATGCTCTAGCCACTAGGCATCCACTCTCCTAATCATCCCAAACTGATAGTAAAAAACAGGTTAAAGGGTTATTTATGAATGAAAAGACTCTTATCTTTTCCTTCTTTTATCTTTTTCTTGCCGTTCAGTGACGGCCGCCTCCCTCAACCAAGCCTGCTTTAAAGAAAACATGGCGGGCTGCAGAGGATGGGTTGGTGTGATGAAAGCGATGGAGCACAGATGGAGACGTGGGCTGAGAGACAAACACAGCAGCTGTAGCTCTGACTCTAGCTTTGTTTAGGAGCAGGGAAGCCACAGCTTTCTGATTATAACCTTTAGCAATAACCTCCGTTCAAAAGACTTATGTTTAAAAAAAACAATAAAAAAGGGAATATAGGGACATCATCAATTAGCAAATAGCTTGCTTAGATTATTAGAAGAAGCCACAGAAGGAGCTCGTCCTGCTGTTATGTTTATTAGGGTTAGGATGATTTTTCTGTCTTTACAGAGAGCCTGGTTTGGCCTGAGCTTTCAGTCTTTTTCATATTGTTATAGATAATACAATAACCAGTGTCTAACAGCCTCAGACACTGTTGCTAAAGGGTCATTTAGGAGGGATTGCTGCAGAGAGGAACTCCCACCAAACCTGGGCTCTGTTTATTTTTGGTTTGTTTAATATGAGAGACGTGGATAATTTTATTCTCATTTAGTTATATTTGCAGTGCATAACGAACTACTGAAATTATTTTCAGATTACACATAAATAGATTTGTTAATTCCATGGGGGGAAAAGTTACTACTTTAGGATTAGGATTTATTCAGTGATAACAACCCTAAGTTTGTCGACCGCTCAACGGTCTACCCCTCCAAACAACTGGACGTCTCTGTCCCTAAAGCCTCCTGCCTGTTTCTGGCTTACACTCAGTGCTCTGGCTTCTCTAATTACCAGGTTAGTCCTTCAGTTCTAATTCAATTAAGTTTATTTATGTAGCGCCAATTCACAACACAAGTCACCTCAAAGCACTGTCCAGTTTATCAGATCATCCAGTCAGATTGATTCAAAGTTTTCTAAGGAAAACCAGCTGATTGCATCGACTCATTGACTCTTCAGCAATCCCT
>NW_015151919.1:9834-14141 GCF_000732505.1 Cyprinodon variegatus
TTGGAGGTGCTGCAGCACCCCCATTTCCTGTGGCCATGCCTGTGGATCTGTTTAGAACTATAGCATCAGTTGATAAACTTCCAACCTATCAAGCTCTATGGCCTCTGGACAGCGTTCATGGACAAATTGAACACACTTACTCACACACACACAACTGATGCTCAAACACCAGATAGACTCACACGTGACTCTCAGACTGCAGTGGTTACCCTCTGCTGAAATGTTTGTCTCATTATTATATGTGCTTTTCTTGGTTGTACCCTGTCAAGGATAAAGTGTGCAATATGATACCCCCCCCCCCTCTTCCTCCACAATGTGGCTCCTATCTTTCCACAGAGAAAAAAAGGCAGCACCCTAAGGAAACTGCGTCACGGCGGGGCCCCTGGCAGCAAAAAGAATGTACCTAACGGCAGAGTTCTTTGGCATGCATAGCTTTTTAAACCTTATCAACATTCATCCCAGAAACAATGAAGAGATCTACATTGATATTTACTTCAGTATTCATGGGATTAAGCCTGAGTCGTGCTTATAAAGAACCGCTTCCTTTGAGATCCACTCAAAACAGAAGGACATAAAGACTTGGTAAAATGTAGTCATTTCATTGAGTAGACCTCAGAGTGGGCAGCTTTTTATGTCACTGTGTGATCATTTCACCACCTACAACAGTTTATGAGCCTCCTGGATTTCAATAAGAAAGAATAAATAAAAAAAACCCAAACAGGCTGGAAAAGGTTGTCCCATGAGAAGGGTAAGATATGCATAGTGTGGCTTACTGTTGCCGTAGTGACACCGAGTAGTTTTCTGCAAACACATAAATAAATAAATAAATGGTGCATGATTGAAACAAGTGTCGTTTCTTCCCTTAGAGACCGTCCTACTGAGGCAGAGTGGGTGCAGCGCAGAATGTGAAGCTGCACACACATAAAGCACAAACTGAGCCACCATCTATCCACCTCAGCCTCACAGAAACAGTACTGCATGCACCACTTAGAGCCAGGAAATAAGGAAAACAACTCAAAGATCCCCCTGACATCTGAGGCAGCATGTGAAACAGCTAGAAGGACACAGATGGCGTCAGGGCAAAATCAGAGCATGTTTTCCTTGATCTAAAGCTACCAACCACACCAACATGGATGCACCTTAATTAACTATTTAAAAGCATATGTGTGCTAACTGAAATATATCAGTTTAAATGTTGCACATGCAAAGAATAAAGAAGACTTCAGCCACTAGAGAGCAGATATTTACTTTTACTACAACCATTTTATCTCATTGTTATGCAATAAATAACACTATGTGTAAAGCTCCATAAAGCAAATGTGATTCTGTTGTTAAGACGGTTTTTAATGCCTGTTAGATTAATAGCAAACACACACATCGTACGCAGTACTGTATCTGTAGCCTCTGTCCATCCACTGTTTATACCTGCTAAGATTTGCAGGGTCTCAGGTGGTTAAGCTCTTCATTTTGCACCAAATACCAGGATAAAAATATATAAATTTAGGTCTCGTTTGACCAAAGAGTCTTCTGATTGATGTTTGGTGTGTCCTACATGCCTCTAAGCTAAATGAAATTTTAACGGCTTTTGTTCAGCAGTGTAGCCTCGCCAGACCATCCTGATCTCGCGAACTTTCAAGGTTTCACTCCCAGATCAGTCTGGAGACTCTCCGTTAAAGAAAATTTGGAGCCGTTCACCAAACGAACATCCAATCAGCGTTTGCTTTGAGGCGGGTTGAGGTGTGACGCAACGAGAAGCGCGACAGTTCAGTCTAAAGAACATGGCGGCTTCAGCCGATGAAACTAGCGTTAGCGTGGCTATCGAGCAAGTTTTATGGGAATTACAGAGTATTTCTTCACTGAAAGAAGAGCAAAACACTGCTCTGGAGGCTTTTCTCAGAGGAAAAGATGTTTTTGCTCTTCTCCCGACTGGTTTCGGCAAGAGTTTGATCTATCAATTGGCTCCTCTTCGTCGTCGCTCTGTTAGTACGTCATATGCTTTGTTGATCTGATTGGTTTATTTGGCCCGTCTATCACCAACATAGGCCAATCAGCTAACCAGTATTTTCGCCCCTTCCCAAAATTACTTCAACGGAAGGTTTCCAGATGGATATGCGGAGCAAATCCATCTGGCGGAGTCAGGTTATCAGCAGTGAGCTTCTTGTTGCCACTGTGCCACAGAGGCTACAGTGACCAGTAGTTGTCCTGCCCGATGTTCTCACCCGATGTTTGGATCTTCAATGGTTACTATGGAATTATGTAGAGATCTTGTCTATCTATAATTCATTGGGGTGATTAACTTTTTAAATATGCTGGTGAAGATTCTCAGTCCTCCAGGTCAGAGTCATTCCAGAAAAGTTAAGAAACAATCCACTGGACTTTGTTTCCAAGTTTGAAGACGTTTCGCTTCCCATCCAGGAAGCTTTTTCAAATCAAAATTTCAAAAAGTTTGAGGTTTTATACCTGCAAATTGAAATGGACGAATGGGTCCACTCCTTTGGAATGTGATAGCGAGAAGGGATTAACTCAGTTGCTGCATTGTAGGTTTTTTGGAAAAACCTACAATGCAGCAATTAAGTTAATCATTTCCCTCTATCATCGCAGCCCTATCCCTCGCCTATTCAGCCAGGCCAACAATTCCCTTTAACAACCCCCCTTTCAGAGACAGACAGGTATAGGTCATTGCAGGCTAAAAAGAAGCCAAACAACCCCCATTCCAGTGGGGTGGACCCGTTCGTCTGTTTCAATTTGCATGTTTTCGAAGCAAAAACAAGGCTTTGTTGGGCTAAATTTTTAATTGAAAAAGCTTCCTGGATGAGAAGCGAAACGTCTTCAAACGTAGAAACAAAATCCAATGGATTGTTTTTCGTTTTCTTTTTATTTACTTTTACTTTCTAGTCCTTACATATCGAGAACAGGCTGGTAACTTCTATTTCATTTCAGCTCATCTTCGTCATGGCCGGTCGGTGTTTAAACAAAAATCGTTCCCAATAATTTATGCCTACAGACTTTGATTGTGGTTGAATGCGATATTGCACCAAGTAGTTTGTCAAGTTCCCAAAAGAAAAACTCCAGAAAAAAAAGGTAGAAGAGCAAAGCAGAGGTAACTAGCTTAGCATGAAGGCAGGGGACTTTACAGAACTCCAGCCAAATGCACCAAGCACCAGTGGTTGGTAGTTCAATAAAGCAGATCCCTGAAAAACGCTGGATGTATCTGATTTATTAAGATTGGCTTGTTTATCACTAACTATAAAATAAAGCAAATTGCAAATCAGGATGTTATTGATCGAGATTATTAGTTATTTTCCTAATTGCTTGGATTAAACATTAATTTCGACAGCACTGTTCACTGTAATGTCAACTTAAAGAAAGTAGTTTTCTAGTAGACCATTTCTTTTCCAGTGGTATCTATGGGGTGAATTTGGTTCCATTAATGCTGTGAGCAAAGAGGATAATTTTTTAATAATTTGAGAAAAGAAATCCAGAAACAAAACTTTCAGAAACTTCAGTCAGTTTATGGGGACCAATATGAAGGTTTGCAGTCATTTCAACTTCTTTTCATGTTCAGGTGGCTGAAAATGTTAACATTTTGAAAGCTTGGATATTGTTTTCTAAACCAACTTCCCAACATCTTTCTTTCTGACCGTTTATTTTATAGATCAAGACAAAAGTATTAAAAAAAGGATGCTGTACCAAAAGGAATACAGAATACTTCTCTACTGGGGTAAAAATAAAACACTGTTAAAGACATCTTCTGTTCTTTCTGGCAAACAGCAAACCTTTAGCTCAGTCTAATTGCAGACATAGCTAAAAACAAGTAAAAATATAGCTGCTGCTTTGACTATAAATACTCCTACACTATGAGACGATGGAGCAGCATACAGGGCTGGAGACAGGCAGGATGTGCAGCTAAAAATACGAACAAAAACTCTTTTAACCGACTAACTTGTTTTTCTCCCAGTGAAAAGACAAGGCTCTGTGATGATGATTTCCTGTGAGCATTCAGACGAACTGGACATCGTACACTTCAGTTTCATTATTTTCTCCTTTTTTAATACATGAGGTACAAGAGGAAAAAAACAGAGCGAAGCAAAATGGGGTTTTTATTATAGCTTGTTTGCAAGCTAAGAGGTCCTTTGTGTATTGTTCGTTTTCCATGTTAGAGGCTAAATAAGCTGTCTAAATGGAGCCTCAGACGCTTTGCTAAACTGCTGAGTAGGACACAGCATGCTATTAAAAATCAGCAGGACAGCTGATGTGCAAGGGAAGCATTTCTATATTTTGTGCTCTCTGAAGGCTAGGCTTAAAAC
>NW_015151919.1:15007-18232 GCF_000732505.1 Cyprinodon variegatus
TAGTTATGTATAATATATTACATTTCTGACTGTATATCCCTGTAATTATTACACACTGTAGCTTTAAATAAACTGAATTGAATCTTGCTTGGAATACATTGATCATACCTGTGGTGGATGAGGCCAGTAAAGTAGCTTCTCGTTTCAATCATAGCCAGATATCTGACTTGGAGTAAAACATCAAAGAAAAGGTAAAGGTTCACTGTTTTTATACTATAGGTTACAACAGGCACACAGATAGATGTGTTTTAGCTTCAATATCCACTGTCATTTTCCTCTAACAGGTCAAACCTAAATATTTATTATATAGTTAAACTGAGATATTAAAGAGCGGTTTCACTAAAAGTGGACTTTCAAAGCAAAATAGAATTGCCAATTGATATTTAGCAGGGTTCTTTAGAAGGAGGTACAACTGAGACCTGGTTGTGGATAGACCCCATGGCTCACCTGTTTCTAGTAGACAAAAACTTAATGCATCCCAAGTCCATCTTGGGATGCATTAAGTTACAGGATATCTTCTAGGAACCTCTGCCACACATAAAAACATCATCCTAAAAATGTATTCTATAAATAAAGTGATTATCCTGATTGGTGATGGAAGCCAACTGTAGTACCAAGTCCTGTGACCTGAATAACAACAACGGCTTTTCTCTCTTTTCCATTGATCTACCCAATGAAAACGCCATGGCTAACTGATGTTAGATTTCTGATAGGAGTGAGAGAGTGAGTCTCACTCCAAAGGTGTGAACCCTAGGATTTCTCAAACTGGGTTTCCTGAAAGTTGGAAACTTGTGACAAGTTTTAGCCCAGTTTTTTTTGGTCCAATTTGGCTCTTTGAACTATTTGTTGAACTATTGCAGACCCCTGGAATAAGCCAAGAACAACTCGACTTCTCCAGATCTGGACACAGAGTCTACAGCTCTCAACATCTAACACCCCCCTATAAGAGAACATGTGAGTTAGAAAAACATTCTATATTCCTTTGAGATCAACAAAGTATTTTTGACTTTTATCAAATTACTATTACTTATAAGAAAAAAAACTCTGAGCCTAGTAACAGGATCATTTTTGTCATTTTCAAAGACTGAAACAAAATAATAGATACCTGGTTAGATCCAACCTCCACCAGAACCTCTCCCTTGTTATTAATAAAAACGTACACTATAGCCTTGTGGGTTTGCTATAGCTTGTTATCTTCCAGGCTGTTCAACGGCGGTTCCCATTAATCTTCACAAACAAAGCCTTGAAACTCCACTCCGAGTGGCGTGAAGGACCTGAAGACTGCTCACAGCCAGCTGCAACTGAGAACAACCTCATAAATTGCTGTATGGGGGCAACAGAGGCTCAGCTGTAGAAAAAGAAAGGATTTCTGTGGTTCAATAAGCACTTCGAATCACTCTTAATCCAGACAGCAAAGTTAATTAAATACGGTTTTATTTCTGCTGCTTGCAGCAACATTTCATAAGACAACAGAAGCAAAATATAAGAAAGACGGCAAAAGGTGTGATTACTTAAATATATCTTTGACTGGTAGCTCGGCTGTTGGGTGTGTTCCTGCTTGTGTCCACTGGGCCCCTACGAGGGGCATGGTGGCATCCAGTGACTATCACTCTTCTGAAACCTCGTCTCATTTCTTTTAGGATGCTAATCAGATTCACGCTTCCTGTTCTTTTCTACATCCAGCTTCTTGAAATGTTTCAGGGGTTTGGCCGTTCGGATCAATCTGCAGGAAGAGAATTGACGGATTCTTCAAAGTCTTGTGGAAATGAGGAGTTCTGCATAGCCAACGTCCCGATCTGGTGGTAAAACTGACTTTGGTAAAACACATGACTGAAGGCTATAGTTACAGCTGGTGAGTTCATGGTTGTAAAAGAAGGAGCCGTATTTTATAAGGCACCCTTGAGAATGTGATAAGCCAATTTTCTCCTGACGTGAATCTGATGTAATGGATGGTAGGTAAGGGGAATTAACTCCCCATGCTGACTGTGCAGCAAAGGACAAGAACTGCTTTACAATTTGACGGAGTTTCTAAGATTAGGGGGGAAAAAAAGGATGAGCTTAGCTCTCGCAATGTATTGGAGTCAGTGTTAGGCTGCTGTTTGCTTTGCAGGATCCGCCGCAGCCTCGGATGTCGTGAATATAATCAGAAGAATCCCTCCATTGAGTTCATCTTCTGAAGAGAAGTTCTTCTTGAAGACCTGCTTCACCCAGAAATGTCAGTTTATGTAGGTGTTGGGTTACTTTTAACCCACATTCCCGTTAAATCAGTGCTCCTGGTGTGAACATCCTTCAGCTAAACGCCCACAGAAGCATGCGTCGTTCCAATCCTTCAGGACTGGTTAAATATCCGTTTGCAGACAGAACACCAACAAAGCACAATTACAGTTTGTTCAAAATCAAGTTCTCTTCCCAACAAATTTTCACTTCACCCATTTTGTTGGCTTTCTGCAAACAAGGCAGCCATTGTCAGAGTACCAGCTCTGTTGTCATTCAGTCCAGCCTCAGGTAGCTGGGAATAGAGTAGTTGAACATGAGGAAGTCCATTCTGTAAAGCTGGTAGAGTTGGACCTGTTGCTGAGCGCTGATATTGCTGAAGAACTGAGCAGTCATGGTGTCTGTGGTACGGGTGGACTTGGCGTAGCTTGGGAAGCGCAGGGACTCGCCAACACCCACCAGCCCCAATATGTGGTTGGCATCCTCTTCGAGGGTCTCGTACTTGCCCACCATGTCATAGTGGATGTGACACGGATGACAAAGCTGGTAAACTGTCTGCCAGTGCTCGTTGAGAGGGCGACCGCGCTGTGTGGCCGGGTCCACCAGGTAATCAATGAATTCTTTGAATTTGACGTCGTCGCCGTTGACCAGGGCTTCCTGGGTGGCGTTCTTACGGTAGCGTCTGATGATCCGGGTGCCGAAGCGCTTATGGAAGGAGGAATTATACTTGAGGGTGAACTTGTTGCGGTAAGCAGAGACCAGCCTCTCAAGGGGCTCACGGACAAAGAGGAACTTGAAGTAGTTCTTGAGGCGATGGTTGATCTCGGCGATGCTGTACTGATTCAGCGTCTTCAGGTTGGAAGGAACGTGGGCCTGATTAGCGGGGATTTCCATGGGATCACTGCGCAGGAGAGGCACAAGGACAAGGAGATGCAATTACTGGGCGAGTCAGACCACTGCACATCCTGTAGGCATAGCCTAGTTTAAAATAGGATAGAATCACAAGTTTGC
>NW_015151919.1:19426-20400 GCF_000732505.1 Cyprinodon variegatus
CTGGTGGAGGGCCGATGGGTCCAACTGCAAAAAATTATGAGGAGAGGAAGAGAGAGATCTGCATTCAGAAGGGCCTTCTATAAAAGTTTATCTATGCTCCCAGCTGGAACCAGGCTGTTTGAATATCCTGTTCAGAATCTCCACCAATGTTTGATCAAACACTAATAAAACCAATCTAAATGTTTCTGTAAAAATGGCTTTTCTAACAAATGGAATTAATTAAATAACAGATTCTACTTCCTGCTTTGTTAATTAACGGTCTGTGTCAAAATATCTGGCATTGGTCAGACAGTGCGACATATTTTTTCGTCAATCCATACAAATATATATATTTTTACTTCACAAGTTTTGTTTAGATTGATTAAAAAAGAATTATTGAAATCTTTAGAAAATAATAATTCATCAGCAGCAGCAGCATTGACTGTATGTGATGATTTACACCTATTTGATGAATTTCAATGAGGTTCTAAAGCGAAGTAACCAATTAAAAATCAACAACCAGTAAAGGTCCGGAGATGTTTTTAATTGTAATGCGCAACTTAAAACAGAATTTAACAGTAAAATAAAATGAGGTATTTATGTATCCATGTTAATCATTGAATTTTTAAATATAAAATATAAAAAATAGAAAATTTTTCCATTTTAAAATCTAAACTGTTTTTGAAGTAGAGAACAACAATCATTCAGTTTGGTATACAGACAATTCCCTGACTGATTTTTTTTTATAGAACACCTGAACTGAGTGTTTATTTTCTTTTCTCTGTCTTAATGTTGGCAGTGGGCTTTAGGCTGCCCTGCAAGGCTTTAAACCTGGGTTTAACCGGAGACTAAGCCATTCTCAAGCACATATCAAGGAGCTCACTCAGAGCCTGGATCCAGATTTATTGTTGATTCTGTTCATGGTGGAGAATCCTGCTTCACAGCAGCAGGTTGAGCCAAACATCCTCTAAATGTGCAGGGTCATCTTTGAGCAC
>NW_015151919.1:23240-24474 GCF_000732505.1 Cyprinodon variegatus
CTGCTCTCTTTTTCTCATGGTCTTCTCCTTCTTTCCCATCGCCCGGCTTGCCACAGGTTTGCCTGCTGTGTCTAAAAGTAGCAGCAGCAGCAACCCAGACTGACAGCTCATTGGCTCATTTGGATCACGTGCAGCCTGGAGCCGGACGCTCCCCAGGGCTTTACCGTATTAACTGGAGAAGAGGCGCAAGGGAAGTTAGACACTGTCGTCGGACAAGATGTGGTAATTTATAAATGATTTAAATCAGGTTGGGTCTGGATTAACCAGCAGGTGGGTCCGGATCCGGTCCGCTAATATGTGACCTCTGATCTAGAGGGATCAGTCGTAGGGTCAGAACATTATGGGATTAACTTCTGCTGCTATGCAAATGATACTAAGCTTTATTTGACGATAAATTCCAGAAAACAAAAGCAGTTAGGCTAAAGACAACTCAACTCAACTCAACTTTATTGTCAAATGTGCTACATGGTAAACATACAACACAGATGAAATTGCAGTCCTCTCAACCCCACGGTGCATAATAAAATACAATGAACCATAGCATAAAAAAAAAGGGAAATAAAAACCTAAGATATAGAAATAAATATAGGTATCTGCTCGGATAACTAAAAATCTAACAACGATCTACCGGTAGTTTAAATACTAAAGCAGATTACAAATATACAGATGGGAAGTGTAGCGGTAAATTTTTACAAAGTAACATTACAGTGGTCCTGATGGATGACTGATGCAAATAGTCAATGTAAACGATGTAACTGTAACATGTACAGCAATTATTATTACTGCACAGTACAGTGGCTATAGTGCAAATAATGTCATGTCTGCAGTGCAAACAGTGGTGCAAATGATGCAAATAGTGAATAGAGTAGCAGTCCTGACGTGGGGGAAGTAGTGGGGAAGCAGGGCAGGGAGGGAATTGACATCCTCACAATTTCTGCTTTTGAACTTTGACCAGAGAGGAGTCCTCTCTGCAAAGAAACTTAGTTAAATTGCTAATACTCTAAAACCCTTAGTGTTATTTATGTTACTTAAATCAGGACCTGTCATTTAAATCCCAGATCAAAGAGGTTTCTAGAATTTCCTTCTTGCATCTGCAGAATATTGAAAAAATCCTAAATCTCCTGTCCAGGGGTGATTCTGAGAAACTAGTCCATGCTTTTTTTTTACTTCAAGGCTGGACTGTTGTAATTCTTTACTATCAGAAGGTCCACAAAGTGTAGTTAAAAGCCTTCAG
>NW_015151919.1:27289-33949 GCF_000732505.1 Cyprinodon variegatus
GAGTCAATGAGTCGATGCAATCAGCTGGTTTTCCTTAGATAGAAAACTTTGAATCAATCTGACTGGATGATCTGGTTGAATTGTCTCTATAAAGTGACCTGAGATGACATAATTGGCAAAATAGAAATAAACTAAACAGAATACAAACTTATAAATAAGAGGATAACATTCTATAGCACCAATAGACACCACAGATACAGAGAACATTGACATCAATCTGAATGGAAAAATACCCAATGAATGTTTTACAGCGATCTACTCAAAGAATAATAAACTATTCTGTTTAAAAGCGAAGGCTGTGATCTGTTCCCAGTGCTGGAAAAAAAAAAGCCTCTTCAGTTATCAGAATTAGGAGGTAATTACTTTTTCTACTTAGGGCCAGGTTTGGTTGGTTAGTTGTTTTTATCTGTTAATATTTTAATCAAATATTTAAACAATCTTCTGTTAAAATTGATTAAAAAGCTACAAGCTATTAGAAATAATGTGAGAAAGGACAGAGGTCTGGTTTTATACCCTTTACAGGATCAGAGCAGGAGGCGACTACGACTCATTTATCCTAGAAATAAAAACGGAAACACTTTTAATTGGTAAATATGTCCGACTGGTTTTCTCAGACACTCTTAGGTTACTACATTTAAGCTCAATGACAGAAGCGGAGCTTAGAAACAGCCTTTTTTAGCTTCTAATGAGGTCTGCTGCTGCTGTTGTTCTTTTTAACTCAAAATAATAAATGTTGCCCTTCAGACGCTTGTTGAATCATAGAGAAAAATATGGCTAAATTAGCAAACTACAAAACAAGGAACATTTTGGAAATGGCTCCCCAGGGAAATAAAGAAGTTGAAGATGTCATCATTTATAACTTTATAACAAAGTGAACTTAATGAGACTAGAAGTGGAGGCGGCGACTGCAGCGTTCCTACAATTAGAATCCAGACATTTTACTCCCACTTTCTACAATATTATTACAAATCATTTGTACATTTGGACCCTAGTGGTTAGAGCCTGGAATCCTGAGGTTCCAGGTTCAAGCCCCACTCCCACAGACTGCCACTCTGGGTCCCTGAGCAAGACCCTTAACAACACACTGCTCCCCGGGCGCCGCACAATGGCAGCCCACTGCTCCCTAAAGGCGGTCAATTAAATGCAGAGAGTTAATTTCTCCAATTTGAGATCAATAAAGTTTAATTATTATTATTATTTATGATGTTTACTGTGCCCAGGCTGTGTTTATGCAGGGATTAGGAAAGGAAGGAGGAAGGATGACTATGACCAAGGAAGGATGTAAGGAAGAAAGACAGGGAACAAGAAAGACAACAGGAAGTCAAGAAGGAGGAGTATGGAGTAAATGTTGTTCCATTATTGTTGCAAAGAAAGAACATGTTTGGTAAAAGGAAATGCAAACAAAATACAATCCACACATTAAACTTTAATCAAAATTAAACTTAAAAAAAGGGTAATTTTGCAATTTTCTTAGATTCCAAAAATGTAAAAAAACAAAAACAAAAAAAAACAATCCACTGAACTTTGTTTCCAAGTTTGAAGATGTTTCTCTTCCCATCCAGGAAGCTTTTTTAATTCAAAATGTCAAAAATAGCGTCGAGTTTGAAGCTTTCTAGAGTTGACCAAAAACAAAGCCTTGTTTCTGCTGTTTCTTAGATTAGATTGTTTTCAAATTATTATTTTGATTCATAAATTATTAATACTAGGTTATTATTTCATTATGTATTTTTTCAAATTATATATTTTTTTTATTTCTTTTTTCTTATTTTTTTCTCATTTTCTTCTCTTTTTTATAAGTTTTATGAATTGTTTTCTTTCCTAAATTGCGTTTTATGGATCAGATCTTTTCAATCTTTTCAAGCGAAAGACGGATTCTTTACCGGTCTGCTGGACGTCAGCAAAAACATTTTCATTGGTCAACATCAAGGTTTTGGAGAAGAAAAGAAAAAGTAGTAAATTTGAAAATCTGAAATATATACAAAAAAAATCACATTCAAAAAAGTAAAATATGAAACAAAGAAAACAGAAATCGACAAACGAACATCGGACGTTTTTTAAAAGTTTTTAATTTCTGTTTTTTCTTTTCCAATCATGTTCTTTGCTTGCAAAAAAATGGAATAAAATTCACTCCATAGTAAAAAAATGTGTTTTAGTCAATGTTTGTAAAAAATATCCAGATCTGGAGCATCAAGCTCGCCATAGTCAAGGATTTATTGATCCTGTGATGTTGGACGAAATGAGGACTTAAAGCCACATTTAAAGACCAGTTTGTCTCATTTTGGAGCAGGAACTTTCCCTGTAAATAATTAAAACAATACTGTTTGTGGAGAAATTCAATGAAAGGAAAGATAGAAGATAGAAATAAAGACATAAGGAGTGCAGTGAGGCAGTCAGGTGAATAAAGAACGATGCAGGACATGGAGAAAGGACACAAGAAGTAAGATTGGAGCAAACAATGCAAGAAAGGAAGGATAAAAGATACCAGGACATTTCCTGGGCCGTAATGGCCGCCATCATAGTTTTAAGATAAAAACCCCAGAACCTCCTCCTCCCCCTCCCTCCTTTATGCTCCACCTAAAGCAAACAGTTAACTTCCATCTTTGTGGATTTTTGGAAAAACAGATGGGAAAACTGACAAAGCGCGACGGATTAAGACGAAGGCCTCGCTTTACGCCTCTGTCACTTCGCTGCTGATCAGATGCACATCACTCCTCGCTATTCATGTCATCAAGGAAACATCAAAGACCCATGAAAGCGTTAAATCTGGCGGTGCACAGCAGCTTTGTTGTGATGAAAATCTCCCCTCTCTGTTGCTCGGCGCCGTGCAGCTATTATTCACACAGAGGGAGCGTGCAGCATTCCATCTCGCAGCACAAGGCGGTAATTAACATGAGGGGAAAACTGCGGGGCGGGATCTTGTCATCTCTTTCTCTGCCTGTTCCGCTCCCTTTATCTCGCTTCTAAGGCACTAGATCACTGTTTGCATCCGGACTCCGACTCTCTGGTCAATTCAGATGAAAGGATGGAGAAGGGAGGAGGAGAGAGATGAGAGGAGAGATTGGTCGATACAGCTTGGATAGAGGTCACCGACCTCTGGCATGTCAATCTGTCCCATGGAAGTGCGGAAACCATTACTCAACGATTTGATTGCCACATTACTGCCGTAAAGTGGAGCTGCAGCAGTGGCCATAAAAGTAGTTAGCTGTTAGCTTCACCTTAAACAGCGGCTATAATTCTTCAAATGTTCCGCTTAGCAGTTTTTCTGCATGAGAAATGACTGCGTATTACTGCAGAGCCATGATGCATGATTTAGATCTAACGGTCAGAGTTTTTGTGACCAGGGATTCACAGGCCATAAATAATCTCACGTTTTGTCTCATTTTTTAGAAACAAATTGCAAAGACGCATTTCTATTGGTCTGCACGGATGTTTGCAACATTTTTATTGGTCACGAGCGAGCGTTCGTAGGGGGCTTAAAGTCAAGAGAAAAAAGAATGCAATTCCTAAAACTTAATCTGAAAAAAAATAATAAAACATAGAAAACTGAAAAAATTATTTTGGAAAAAAAAACAAGTATAAAAAATAAATTTCAAAATAATAAAAATTATTACTAGTATGCCTAGTATGCAATACTAGGCATACTAGTGAACTGACCACTAGTCTAGGGCCCCAAGTTCCTGTTCCTGATCTGTTTACATGTATGGTTAATAGAACTATTCCTTATTTGTGCACATTAATTATGTTTTTGATAAAAATCCTTTCACTAAAATGCCATCAGAACGCTTATAATTGTAAGTGTGTCCCACCCCCCCCTTCAGTGTCCACCATATTGGATCAGTCCATTTGCTGCACATGTTCAGAAAGGTCCAAACAGACAGCAGCAAACCATTTGAAAACAAACCATGCAAAGAGCAGTGTTGCCAACTTAGCGCTTTAGTCGCTATATTTAGCCACTTTTCAGACCCCTCTAGCACTTTGATTTCTAAAAAGCTCCTAGCGCCAAATCTAGAGACTTTTTTCTGCTACTGGAGACTTTGGAGACAACATCTAAAAGCAGCGAACTCTGCTCTCCAGAGCGAGTAGATTGGTAACCCCGCCTCCTGCTCTCCTCTATCTTGTCTGCTGTCATGATTCATGCAGCTATTATTTCATCCAAATGAAAAATGGAGAACAGATAAGCAGATCATGGCTTGTCTACAGTGAAAAGAAGGACTGGGTTATTTACTTTGGCCTTTTTGGAAACACAGGAAGGAGCAATCAGCTAAGTGAGCTTAGTGCTTGGAAAAAATCTTTCATTCCTTTAGAGACAGCATGAAAAGTCAGCTGAGTACAAAACATAGAGAGGAAAACAAGAAGAAAAGGGACAAGAAGAGAGGGACACAACCTAGAACAGATAATGGATGTCTATTCTATTAACATTTCTCTATCTGGAGAATGGGGCAGTTCTATGTGTCATCTTCTCCATTCAGAGGGCCCCCTGCATGTCTTTGCCTAGGGCCCCTAATTTCCTAAATCCGCCCCTGAATTCAGAAACTAATAAATCAAGTTAAACCTTATAATCAAAGTTTAAAAGTGAAAAAAGTTCCTGTATCATTATTAATGTCTTGAGGGTTATGTTGTAAATAAAAATTGGGTTTCTTTTACTCAGTAAGTTATTTTTTTATTCTTTATTTTCTTACCATATTAGGCCCAGTGATTGTTTTTAGTTATTACATTGACTTTGTAATTTATAAGTATTTGATTGAGTGTCCTACAAAAAGTTAGGAAGTTTTTAAAAATGTCCATTTATTTTGTAGCTCTATTGTAAAAATATTGTAACAACATTCACTCCATACTTCTTTACCTCGGATTCCTTTCCTCTGGAAAATGAACTGAACGTGTTTAGATGCTTACAGACGTCTCTCCACCCTCTATCATCGCACCAAGGCTTCCTATGTGGCAACAATGATCACAGATATTTTTGCATGTCAATTTTTACATGACTGCAATTAAGTTTCCGATTTGGAGAATGGGTTTGCACATCGGTCAATATTCCCATTAGCATATCCTCTAACCATGAGTTTGTGCAGTTCGGTAATAACATCATCTGCGTATTGATAAAGGCAAATACACTGACTCAGTGATCGCAATGAAAAGTATTCTAATTCTTTTACTGATGAACTCTAAATTAATTAAATCACCTCAAACGTATTAGTTTTAGGTATAAATAATGATCCATTGATTATTCCTTGCTGACTGGACTTTTATAAAGAACAGCAGCAACTAAGATGTCCATTCCAGGCTCTAAAACATCCAAACATGCTGACCTAAGTTGAACCAGGTAGATGTTGAATGCATTATTGTTGCAAATTAAATGAGAATAAAGCAAACATTTCAGCCTCAGTGAAAAATGTTTACTGTGAATTTAAAAAAAAAACAATCCTAACATGTTAATGCTGGAAGGAGGCTTTTCTTTAGCACAGTCAGTTCAGAGCTGAGCGGCAGAGGGATGGAGTTCAACGCCTTCCAGCAAGGACATCCTGCATAACCAGATCTACAGATCAGAGGAAACGATGCTCCCAGTCTGCCTGGGAAACTCTGGATGCAGAGCAGGACAGAAGATCTCTGTGTTTGAACCAGATAGCACCTCCATGATCCTCATCGAAAACACAAACAGGCTCGTCTTATTTTCCCGTATCAGTTAAAGAGCTCATTGTGCAGTCCACAGTCTCTTCTCCTCGCCTATTATTTATAGTTGGAATGTAGGAAAAAGTGATGAGATATGCAGAGTTACGTGCTTCCATATCTCAAGTATTCATTTCTCTGCCACTGCAGCATTATTCTCCCTGAGAGCCGCTCCGAGTTTGAAATACGATCCCAGGATCGGCACCGAGTGAGGGTGGTAATGAAAAGCTTCCTTCTGATCCGCTGATGGTTGCAAAGGGAGAGATTAAAGAGAGGAGGGAAGAAGTGATTCCAGAAAGATACAGGTGGAGGGGCGCAGTTTTAAATGGCTGCTAGCTGAGGTAGATCTAAAGGAAGATTAACAGATATACTGATCAGTCCCTTTATTTCCTTTGAACCAGTTAGATCATCTGATTAGTTCTAACCTTTAGAAAATCAAAAATGAATCTCTGACTCAAACATCACATGTCCAAAACAAACTGCTGCAGTAAAAACCAAAGCAGGACTTTAAGAAAAACCAAATAGTTTGGAGGTAAACCAGACATAAGCCACCGTCTTTGGCTGCCAGAAGGCATGAACTTACATCAACATCTGGCATTGTGCTCCGGTACTCGCTCCCCAGGTACTGATTCAGAGGTACTCTGCCATCTACACCCTGCAGGGGCAGATATTATTCATCAGAGCAGCCCCCCCCCCTTCTCCCCTCGCTCCATGGTCTATTTCTCATTCTCACCAGGGAATTGTTGGAGCTTTCAGCAAAGTGTTCAGCTTAGGCATCCCTCCTGATCTGCAGCTATGCAGCTTCATACACAACAAACTCTAAAACCCGAGCGTCCTGGTACCTCCTATCAGAATTTGGATTTGATCTATACTAACTTGGCCATTAGCTCAGAGCACATGGTCCAGGCTTCACTTCCCACTAGGGATGCACGATATTGGGATTTTGGCCGATATCCGATATGCCGATATTTTAAAACTCATGTAGCCGATAACCGA
>NW_015151919.1:35648-36781 GCF_000732505.1 Cyprinodon variegatus
GGAGAGTCTCCAGACTGATCTGCGAGTGAAACCTTGAAAGCTCGCGAGATCAGGATGGTCTCACGAGGGTAATGCCACAAAGGATGAAGGCAGATCTAAAGACAAAAGGGGGTCCAACCCAGTACTAGCAAGGTGTGCCTAATAAAGTGGCCGGTGAGTGTATATACATTTTAAAAAAAAGCTCTAATAACCTTCAGACACTGTTGGGCCTCTAGACAGTACATGCCTATGTTTGCAAATGTTCTTCCATAAAATAATCATGTTCTCATACACCCACCAGGTCCATCCAGTTGTACATGATCCAACCACCTGGCCTAATGGACCCGCTATCAACTTTTACCCGCTGCAGGTAATGCTTCCTGTTTCAGCTGACCTTCATCCAACCCTGAGGACCGTCCCATGTAATAAGAGTTAGATAAAGCAGAAAGGGGCAGCTCAGCTGCTGTGTGCTGGTGTAAAAACGTTCCAGTGAATCTCTCAAAAGGACTCATGTCTTAACAAGTGAGCCTGTAAACTGAAAATGAAAAAGTCATCCTTAAAGTGGGGGTTTTTGGATGTGTATTTATCATCAGACTCAGCCTGAAGTTTCCTGATTAGTTGCTCAGTAAGAATGGTCGTAGTTCTCCCCTTTGTCTGAACGGCATTAATAGAAGATGCCTGATGATGATTCATGCTCAGGCTGGACGGTTGGAGAACAAATCTCTGCAGCTGAGTTTTTACGTTAAGTTGAAGATGGACTTTTTTTCTCTTTTTTTCCCCTAAAGTAGCGCTCCATCTCTCTTGTGCTAGTTCATTAGCTGCGCTCACTATCCATCTCTACAAAAATCGATGGTGTTCATCAAGCGGCTTTCTTCCTCGCACACTGAGCAGGCATTCATTAAACATGTAGGATAAAGCTGCCAGTGTCCAGAGAGGCACCTGGAGTTCAGCCGGGCAATGCCTCACCCGCAGCAAGGTGAGCCTCTGCTGTAAAACTAAACAATGCTAACAGTTTATGAGGCAAATGTATCCTTTACTACGGCCAAGGCAGCGCATTAACTCTCCAATATGGCATTTATGAGAAGCCTGGCCACACAGGAGGGTGCAGACCCTACGCCTAGGCTCCCTTTGCTCAAGGAAACTCAACTCAACTC
>NW_015151919.1:38473-41084 GCF_000732505.1 Cyprinodon variegatus
TAAAGTTGTTAGATTATGAGAATAAAGTCGTTAGATTACGAGAATAAAGTCGTTAGATTACGAGAATAAAGTCGTAACATTATGACAATAAAAAAATTACGAGAATAAAGTCGTAACATTATGACAATAAAAAAATTACGAGAATAAAGTCGTAACATTACGAGACTAAAGTCGTAAAATTACGAGAATAAAGTCATCAAATTATTTTAAAAAATAAAGTTGTAACATTATGAGAATATAGTCATAAACTTACGAGAATAAAGTCGTGAGATTATGAGAAAAAGGTCATAACATTACGAGACTAAAGTCGTAAAATTACGAGAATAAAGTCATCAAATTATATAAAAATAAAGTCGTAACATTATGAGAATAAAGTCATAAACTTACGAGAATAAAGTCGTTAGATTACGAGAATAAAGTCCTAACATTATGACAATAAAAAAATTACGAGAATAAAGTCGTAACATTACGAGACTAAAGTCGTAAAATTATGAGAATAAAGTCATCAAATTATTTTAAAAAATAAAGTTGTAACATTATGAGAATATAGTCATAAACTCACGAGAATAAAGTCATGAGATTATGAGAAAAAGGTCATAACATTAAGAGACTAAAGTCATAAACTTATGAGAATAAAGTCGTTAGTTTACGAGAATAATGTCGTAACATTATGACAATAAAAAAATTACGAGAATAAAGTCGTAACATTACGAGACTAAAGTCGTAAAATTACGAGAATAAAGTCATAAAATTATTTTTAAAAATAAAGTTGTAACATTACGAGAATAAAGTTGTAAGATTACGAAAATAAAGCCTTAAAATTACGATTATTCTCTTACTATCACTAATATCCCTGTATTAAAATTCACAAATGAATGTAACAATTTAAAAGAAGAAATGAACAAATTATTAACCATAAATATAAAAAAATAATCCAAAGAGATAAAATATAAAATCAACAGTCATTAAATATAAATGATATATGTGTTCCTCTGTTAGACCTTAAATGGCTGCAGTAAATATAACTTTTATATCATATCCTTTATGGAGACGCTTCTAATGCTGACATTTGCACGTTTTTTCCACATGACTTCAGTTTTCTCTCTGAATCCTAACATTAAAACATCAATCCAGAAATAAAGCAACTCAACCATGAAGTTAGAAAAACTCCTTTTCTATCCTTCTGATATCTACCAACAGCAAAAATAAAGATATTAAAGAAGCACATGAGCTGATTTCTATGCTCATAGCAAAGCTGACGCTGCTGCCTAAGGCGACTGCAGGGATGCAAGGAATGGATCCAGTGAAAGAAAGCAAACAGCAAACCTGCAGCAACCAGCTTATATTTCTGCCCATTTATAGACTTTAGGGATTTCCATATATCTGCATTAAGTTCTTCTATTCTCTTTTAGAATCTCCCCTTCACATCCATATCGATCCAACATGATGTCGTCATCATCATCATCATCAGTTCTATTCCTCTTTTCTCTAAATTTAATCTGAATGTTTGTGAGACAATTAACTCTAATAGGATAAGAAATGGCAGCAGTGGCCTTCAGCAGTGTTTTTTAATTATTATTTTGGTGTGGAATCAACACATTAATGTTTACTGCAGCTTCATGCTGTGGGAAGGACAACAGAAAACAGCAGGCTGTTCATGTTTTGTGGAAAGGTGAACAAAGCTCCATGCAGGACAGTCCTGTGAGCCATCTTATGCTGGTCTGTTAAATAATAAAATGCAGGAAATAAAAGTTAAGAGTTTGTCAGTTAAAAGTAAAAAAAACCTTTGTTCTACCGGTCAAACAGCGGCGAGCGGAGAGGAAGCACGTGTTACCATCGACTCATCATGAGAGCAAACGGATCCCTGGAGGACAAGGCTAATTTCAGAGACCCGCCTCAGAGCCGTCAGCACGCTAACGACGTGATCACACAGCTTCATGCATTTAACGCCACTGCACGAGGAAAAAATGATGGATGGATTTTCAGTCTGACTGTTTGGAATTACAATGTGATACCAGATCCAGTCCAGATAGATCTGTACAGATGTTTGCAGCTTGGATCTATGTAGAATTTATGCAGACCAGAATGCAAAGCGCAGGAACGAGCCTCGCCTGTGTGTGAAAAGTCTAATAACAGGGTACAACAGACAACATAATGACAAACCCTCCAAGCTATTGCATTTTTTTCTTTGTGAAGAAAAAAATTCCCCAGAGGGAACCAAAAAATCCCCCAAAAACATATTTTCTAACTTGATTCCACAGCTGAGAAAAATGGTCTGAACAAGGCTTAGTGATTGTGGAAGGGTCACATTTGTATGCAGCTAATTGTTCAGTTCAGATGGTTTTCTGCAGGGAGGGGAGGGGCTGATGGTCTCTGAGTCGGCAGCTGCTCCTTGAGGATGGCCCAGAAATATAAAAGAGTCCATTTGCAGAGATTTTTGTCCAAATCAGTATTTATGAATAATTTACTTTCTTAGTATCGGTTGTAAAGAAACATAGATTTTTATTTTTTACAACCCTAATGGTGGCAAAAAAAAACACCTGAATGATGTAAGATCTGGGAATTTGACGGATCTTCAGGATTTCAATGCTTGTCTTGCCTAGAAATCAGA
>NW_015151919.1:43519-45671 GCF_000732505.1 Cyprinodon variegatus
ATCTACAGTATATTAATCTTAGTGCATTAATCCCAGTAATCTACAGTATATTAATCACAGTGTTCTCCACCATCAGTTAGAACTGATGAGAGGATGTCAGGAGAAATAAAAAGGAACTTTTCAAGCTACCAAATGTATTCAACTCATAAAAATTAAAAATAGACATCTGGGGAACAATTTAGATGAACTTAAAATAGATCAAACTTATTAAAATAATTTCTAAGATACCTTAACCTCACTGGAAGCATATAAAGTCATTTTCCATAAACACTGACTTTAGTTATTGCATAGAGATCAGATTAGATTAGATTCTTGCTGAGCTGAGAAAGAAGCTTTTATCTGCTGAGGCATAAATCATTATCAGGTTGGCAAAGTTTAAATCTAATCAGCTAGAAAGTTAGAGTCCTGATTCTATTTTACCGTCTTAAAGTCCGCTGTAGGAATAACTTGGACAGTTTGCCTGAAAGTGGTTCGCTTGTTTAGATTTTCTCATCCCTCCTTCTTCCATATCTTCACCATCATCACATTTAAAGCCTGTTTTCCGTCATTTGCATGGAGAGATCCTGTTTTCCCTCCAAAGCTCCGTCTGTTTACATCCTCTGTCTAACCTGTAAAATCCTTTCCTCATTATTCAAATACATAAATAGTAACTGTTTAACGTCTAAACTGGGCTTTTAAAACCAGAACAGATGTGATGCAGAATATTAGTGAAATCTGCAGTAAACTGGTTCGTCACGTCATGAGACAGTTTAGCTTTTTATGTTATTGCAATTTGATTTATTCTTGTTTTGCAGGTTCAGCTCTGCCTCCTGCATCAAAGAGCAAACCAGAGCGATCATCTCTTCTCCTCCTTCATCTTTTCTCGACTTTCCAGCGCCGTTTAAATGCAAAGAGAGAAAAGGAATAAATCCACCTAATCAAACGCCTTTGTCTCTAAACCCTGGATGATGTGAAGCTTCCTACGCAGACGCAGCCCTGCGCCTCAGTTTGCTGTTTTTTACTGAAACCCCATCAGTTACTCCTTCTGGCCAATGCCATCAGCGTTCCAGTAAAGGACAGTAAAAGCAACATGAGGTTTTATAAACTAAATGAACGGGACTGACTGGTTTCCTGGGGGAGTAAAAACCCAAGCAGGTCTTTTCTGCTGAAACGCATCCAGACACATTCCTCTCTTCACTCTTTACAATTATTTTCTAAAACATTTTAATTAACTGACTATAAAACATGATGAAAGTACCCGAGTGCCTGCAGGGCTGACATTAAAAGTCTCACCTTTTATGGTGATTTTATTTCACATGAAAAAAAGATATATAACAAATAAAGATAAAAATCTAATAGTCAGAAATCCTAAAACAACATCAGTCTAGTTATTTCTTTGGAAGTTATGGTTTATTGTTCAATAACAACAGAAAGAAGGTTGATTGTGCAGGAATGAGGTTAAAAAACATTAATACCAACATGCATCATCGGGTGCCGGTAACTTCAACACTGAGGTTCACTTTCTCCACGGCCATTATGACCATTCAAACCAAAACAATGATAAAAACACTGTTTTCTACAATATCCGATTCATATAAACAGCAAAATTTTGTCTCCTTCATTTTTACAAGAAGTGCCTGAAAGACGGATTTAAAGCTGTAAACATAACTGCTGCAAAAGTTTCTCATTCTTTTCACTTCAAGCTCAAAACAGACGCTCCCAATTTACCAAAGAAAAAACTAAGTATAAATATAACAATGAAAAATATAATATAGTGATAGCAATTTAAAAAGATAAACCAAGAAATCTATATTTTTAAATTTAATTCCGTAAAAGTAAAAAAAAAAAAAAAGACATTTGAATTGAGAAAGCTTTCTGGAGAGATGGCGAAACGTCTTCAAATCTTGGAAACCAATTCCAGTGGATATTTTTTTTGAACTTTTATGACTATGACTATGACCTGGATGACTGAGAATCTTCATCAGCATATTTTTTAATTTAAGTTTCCCCCCCAAAAAGTTAAAAAACAATACACTGAACTTTATTTCCCAGCGTTAAAAGACATATTCCAGGCTTTTACACTTGATTTTTGTTGTTTTATATATTAATACACTTGTAAAATTAAATAAAACTGTTATTGTCCCCTTTTCCTAATTTCATCTTTTTTATCTAC
>NW_015151919.1:47201-48632 GCF_000732505.1 Cyprinodon variegatus
AAACTGTTATTGTCCCCTTTTCCTAATTTCATCTTTTTTATCTACGAGTTGGAAATGTGATCAGAAATCTGGTGACCTTATACTAAAGTAATATTCTGTTGATAAAATACAAACAATACGTTCATCTTTCTTGTGAGGGGGAATCCCGACATCAACAGTATGTTGGTTTGAACAAAAACATGTTGCACATCGGTTACGTTTGGCTACGTAGGCTAATGGCCGCCACAAGATGGCAGCCATCTTTCATGCGCCCCGAAAGTCAGGGAACAACATGGGTTTTTTATGCTATTTTCAATTAATTGTGCTATTTAATGTAGTGTCTTCAGTCTCTTTTACTTTAACGCCCCAAATAAAAGGTTAGTAGACAATTCCTTCATTAAATTCATCGAGGATTGTTACTTTAATAAAATGTGAGAAAACACAAAAGACATTTGATAAAGAATGTTTTGTTTTCATCCCGCTCATGGCGACCACAGGCTGCAGACATGTTAACATCTATCCAGGATGTTCAGTTTCTTTGAAAGTCTTTTACTTTATTAAGCCAAATATTTCAAAGGAGGATACTTTGAAGTATTTTTTGAATATTAATTGCAGAGGGAGAATGCATGAATTGTGTGTGGGTGTTTGGTTTCCTACCTGTGAGGGGCTGTAGAGATCCTGCAGAGAATTACGGGACCCTTTCCTGCAGCAGCCGTCCACCACAAACGGGTTCTTCTGCATGACTGGAAAAGAAGAAGAACAGTTAGAGTCAGTGAGGAAAAAAAAGTCTGTTATCATCATGAGGGATAAATATTCAACCATGTATGATCATCAGCGGTTTGATGTGGCTTTTTCTTTTTCAGCCAAATGGACGAAAAGAGCCTGACTTTGAAAAGTCAAAAGTATTTCTAAGATGTTTTTGATATTAGATTCTAAGAAACACTTTGATTAAAAAAGGCTGCCAAAGATTTAAGCAGAATTATGCATGAAGCGACCTGAGGTCAGGAGCTGAAACCCAATCAGCACCCAGCAAAGCTCCGAAGCTGAACCACATGAACGGGTCCAGAAATATGCAAAGAAATGAGAGATGGTCGAAAGATTTGATGGTTGCTTCTCTGGCTGATTCAGTAATGAGCTCAGAGCTCGTGCATAAAAAAACCAGATGCCTTGTTTTACCGTAGCTCTGCTGATCTTCCAATCAGTGGAGAAAATCAGCTGTTTAAAGAGCCGCATTAAAATACTTTAATAGCGAACATTTAAGGCCTTGATAAAACAATGGAATCATTCCCTTCCTAACCTTTTCTAAAATCTGTGCCTCTAAACAGAATAACTTGATCAGCTCAAAGCGTTTTGAGGCAAATTCACAATTCAACTTCGTCAAGAATAGAAACTTTTTATAGGAAGGAGCGCTAACGCAGGTTATTCATCCCTGCTGCAACCAGACTTTACAAT
>NW_015151919.1:48866-52057 GCF_000732505.1 Cyprinodon variegatus
GACACGGGAGTGGATTTTCACTCCTGTCCCGTCCCGATCCCGAGCCAGAGTAGAAATCTAAATCCTGTCCCTTCCCACTCCCATTCAGAATGACTCCCGCTCCTGCACCGCTCCCATTCTTGTTGTCTTCAATAAGATTTCTGCCAATACACTGAATCTGAATTTCTTTTGAGCGCGGGTGAAAAACTCAGATCGGAAGCACTGTTGGTTTTTGGGTCGTGTAGTTTTTTTGACTCGCATTATAGTGTAGACTTCAAGGAAAAAAACTACAAAATGGCGGCGCCAGCACTGGATTTTTTTTCTACTTTATTTTTTGGCATCAATCCTAATTTTTTTTTAGTTACTATTGGTTTGCTACCGCTCCCGTCTGCTCCCGTTAATGTTTTATCCTGTCACGTGATTGTTACTAATACTGACTCCCATCCCACGGGAATCCCGTGACCCGTGGGATTCCAGAAAAAATGTCAGTCTCTAGTGTGTATATATGAAGAACTTCATACAACTTGGATGTAAAATAATTGCCATCATGGCTTCATGTCAAGCTGCTGCCTACCTTTGTGAAGCAGGAAAAAGACTAAAACAAAGTGAATCCATTAGAACTTTTTATTGCCTACCTGGAATGGGTGACAATAGTTGAAGAAACTTTTGGCTCTCAGAATGGTATCGGTGCCCTATTAGTTGGTGCTCACAGATACCGATAAAACCATTTTAAGTGCTGGATCGCTGCCACGCCCTATACTGTTGTCGGCATCGGTGCAACCCTGATTCTGATTCCTAGTATATACTGTATATTTATCCCATGCACCTTCTTCTTCTTTGACTATTTGAACTGATTTAAGGAGTAAATTTCACCAATGTGAGATCTATAAAGTCAATCAATCAATCCAGTTATTAGCTCTAAATGCTAACAGTTGGTGGCTGTGTAAAGGTTTGAGATAAAAACATATCAATAAAGTGGACCTGCTGCTTTATCTGATTTATTGGTGATTAAATATGGGAAACCTCTGATCTGATCCTGGCTTTGTTTTTCTGATTCTGAATCAACTGTGAAACACCTGAAAATCCTTTTTAAAAACCGAACAGACGCCTCAGACTCTATAAATCACCACCGCTGCTAGAACTTTATCTAATTTATTCACCTGAAGTTTTAGTGAATTAATCGACCAGGCTGAGCGGCTATTTTAGGAGCCCAAAACAACCCCATTTTTCTTTTTAATGTTTTAACATAAGATGGTTTAATTAAAGCTGATTTCCACTGTAGAACATTTACACTGTTTATCATCAAAATTTAGAACCGTGAACAGAAAGGAATAAAAAAAAAAAATAATAAAAAAAACGAATTAGATCCTTTTTTTTTAACTAAATGTAGAAAAAAAAAAAACTTGGGTGATTCTGGATTAACGGTAAAGCACAAAGATAAGTTGTGTTTCTATGTCAAACATAGAAGTTTGAATTTGTATAATTTTGTGACACCTTCAGCTTTAAACTTTTTTGTTAATGTTTCTGAATAAACATCAGGTTAAAAAAAAAACAAACGAGCTGATAGATGTCTTTGAAACTTGCGTAATATCTATGATACGCTTGCTGTTATATGGGCTGTTAGAGGGTTATATGTGCTTTGCACGGTTAAATAAGTCAAGTAAAATGAGTAAAACATAAATCAAAGCATGTTTTATAAATGATATATCTTTGAGAAAAAGAAGCAGAAAGCTATTTTTGATCTAAAGCTTTGTAGTTCTTTGGTTTCTTGGTGTGGAGCGGTGAACAAGGTGCTACAGAACGTGCTTCACATCATTAGAAAGGTGAGTTTCTCTAGTTTCATATCATTCTATGGTTTGTAGACCTTTAATCTATCCAAAATAGTTACAAAAATCAATCCAATGGAGTTTTTTTAAAAGTTTAAAGACGTTTTTCTTCCCATCCAGGAAGCTTTTTCAATTCAAAATTTCAGAAAAAGCGTTGAGTTCCAGGTTTTATAGGGTGGACCAAAGCAAAGCCTTGTTTTGGTTTAGAAAACATGTTAATTAAACCAGACGAGCGATCCGACCCTTTGGAATGGGGGTCGTTTTGTTTCTTTGTTAGCCTGTAATACCAGAAACCTTAATCTATCTGCCAGGAGGAAATGTTTAACTTTTTTTTTCTGCGTCCTAAATGTACCGTTACGTCCTTTCTCTGCTGACCTGTAATTGTGGAGCAAAACAAACCTAGACATAAACACTATGGGATCTACTTCTACCACAATGCTTCTTAAGGTTGGTACTCTGACTTTAGAGATCAGGAGTATTCCCTGCCTTTAATTCTCACTATGGCTGCCATTCCTACAAAAAATTTACAAATATTCCAAGTATAAACTAATTATTTGAACATTTGTATTTCAGAAAAGGAGGTGCAGCAATATCTCAGCATCCAATCTCTGGTTTTCACTGAACTGGCTACTTGTTGGTGATTAAGAACAAAACTTAAATCCTGGTAACTAGGGCGCAGTTCAAGATATTTTGTTGTATTATCCTAATGAAAAAAAAGCACTTTTCAATAAAGACATTAAGGAGGATTTTTGCGAATTTTTAGAAATAGCTGCCCTCTACACTTTAAAAAAAAATGCACATGCACAACCCTGTACCCGCTACCGGGAGGAAACGCCTATTAAATGCATGCAGCCGCCTGTTTCTCCTCGTGCACACTCTATTTAAAAGTTCTATACAAGCTTACTTTGTCCGAACGTCCTCCCTAAATCCCTCCATCATTATATCGATTAATCACTTTATAGTGAACTCAGTTAACTGACCGTTGGGACAGATGATCTCTGCTCTTAACTCCCCACTGGAAATGGAACTCCTCCTCCACTGCACGCTGCCTGCGCCATCTTTGTTATTAGGCACCGCTGTCTTGTAGCAGCAGCCTATGGCGACAGCGGGCTACTGTGATGGCAAATCCCATAATGCTTTGCGAGGGGGAGCTCTCAGCGCAAAGCATTCTGGGATACATCTGCCTCTTCTGAGGCCTTTTTCTTCACCTGAGTGAAGTTGGCCCCCCCACCTTCTTCAAGTCAGACAAAATTAGCGTCAAACGTTTGTGCTACGTTTGTGCAGCAAAAATTTTCATTTGTGCTGCTTTGGATTTGAAGATATTTATGAAAATGTAAAGGTCAAAAGGTCAACCAGCCCCCCCCCCCCACCTTATTCAAATCAGAC
>NW_015151919.1:52468-54679 GCF_000732505.1 Cyprinodon variegatus
CATGCTACTATGCTAAGTGGTGCGTCAAATGCAACGTAGATTCCCATCCAATTAGATTGAATTTGGTATTGATGACGTGAAAAATAATAACGGTAACTCCATTGAAATGATTCAAAACTAAAGTAACGAGCCAATTTTTTAAAATGTGAGAAATAGAAATATCTAGAAATATTTCTTTATATCTTTAAAACGATAGCGGCAGAAACGAAAATTTTTGCTGCACAAACGTTTGACACTAATTTTGTCTGATTTGAAGAAGGTGGGGGAGCCGACTTCACTCGGGTTTTTTCTTCTTCTCATACACTTCGTAGACTTTTTCTCTGCCGACTCTCGGCCATTTTAGATTAGATTAGATGAGCTTTATTGATCTCAGAGCGGAGAAATTCACTGGTCACATATTGGCCTAGTAATTAAAGAAGGTGCAAACAAGGAGGAAAAAGGTGCATTAAGAATAAACAATATATATACAGTATATCAAGATATTTTTAAGAACCGCGGTGAGAAAGGTGAGCTTCAATGACCGTCTGAAACCGTAGCTCACCACAGATATACGCCTGAAAGTGCGCAGAAAAAGATCGCTAACGGGACGAGCGCGTAGGACGGCCTTACGTAAACATCTCACCAGAATGATTGACAGTTAGGAGGACCACTTATTTAGATGATCCACCCAGAAATAGAAGACCCTCCTCTATAGCTTTAATTACATCTCATAGCAGCTGCATTTAATCTCTTTGAATGGAAAAAAATGAAGGAAAAAGAATCAATCATTTGAATTTATTGCTTAGACAACAAATCTAAATTGATTACGATAAAGGATCTGATTAATGCGCAACTCTACTTATAACTTTCCTCATTGTAGAGCGAACATGCTGAGCTTTGGTAGGAGATTTTCTCCAGGGCTGAATTTTCCACTTTCTGACAGAAAAAAGCATCAGTGGCTCCGAACAGATCTTAACACAAGAGCCAAGCTTGTGTGTTTGGTTGATGAATCATACTGAGATGTTGATTTGTTTCAGCAAACAAAGCGTCTCCAGACAAAACCATTTCTTTTACAAAAAGAGGCAATCTCCTTGCTTTAAAGGCAATACCTTCTAAAATCTACATCATTACAGGAAAAGGTTTTCTTCTTTAGGCGTGAATACTTTGCCCTTTCATCGCTCCCAGCATGAAGCTCAGTTCAGAAGGCAGCAACATCCAAGGTAGCATCAGACGTTAGCCGTCTTTGAGCTTGTTGCATGTGATTTAAAGCCAAACACAAAGCACCTCTGCAGCCTGTAGTGTAAAGAAGGAACGGTTAAATAAAACATGAGCTAGCTCAGCTTGAATCACGGCAAACACAGAAATATAATATGAGGTTATGAATTCTCTAAACTCTCCCAGATTCGGCTTCTATGACATTTGGTATCACCGTAGGGAGTAACGCTTTGCTGCAGGTAAGGAGCCTGGAGCTACAAGGGATGAATAATGAGAGCCAGCAGACTACATGCCAAGGGCAAAGCTGCACTTTAGGATTCGTTTGGCAGGAGTTCAGCTCCTTACACAACGGCATGCAGAGCCGCTGCTGGCAGCAGATCAGCAGGAGCAGCCAGCGCTACACTTCGATCCCACCGCACTCTGTGGGGAGATGATGAAGGGCAGCGCAGGCCTGACAGGCAAGGAAAATACTAAATAATGATGGATGCTCTTCTGTCTGATGAATATGAGATTCTGAAGTGTGGAAAACTGATGGGGAACCAAACAAATGAACACTAAAGCCTGAATTATCAGTGAGGCATAAAGCTGTCTTTGTCGGCTATTCGTTTTCAGTTTCATTCCAACCATAGGAAAAAGACAGTTATGCTTATTATGGAATGACAGTTATGCTTGTTGATTCCACTTCAGGCTGACCTGCTAAAGATGTTAGTGCCCCCCAAAAAAATACAACCTTACACTTGGAAATCCAGTAAGTTCTTCATTAAGTTGATAACCATTAATCAATTAAATGTATTACAAACTGCATCAAGTTTGCTTTCTGTCCTGATTTGTGGACATTAAGATCTAAAGAGAAGCGTTATCTCCTGGTCAGAACCTGTAATTCAGTGAAAGGTTGGAGTCAGAGTAAAAAATATATGCACGCCCAGGAGAAGGAGGGGGTCAACTCTAGTGGCTGGAAGTTGGAGGGGATATTGCTGAGAGTTGCAGGGAAGTGGGCAGCCATTCGGCTGGCGTTTG
>NW_015151919.1:57691-61099 GCF_000732505.1 Cyprinodon variegatus
TAAGCGTACTAAACTACAATATCTAATGGTTAGTAATGTATTTCCTTAGAAAATAACAGCATTAAAATTCTTGCTGTTTTATCACTAGTCTATGCAGGAAATGGGATCCTACGCTACTTCCAGGAGCTAACTTTGTCAGCTTTGGATTTAAGTATAAATTTATTCTTTTTGAGCTTTATTTTTTCCCTTCGTGTTAACATATTGGTATATAGTGCGTAATCTAAAGAAACAACTAAAATGCAGATAAACATGGTTTAATCAGATTTAGCCGGACTGCTCTGAGCATGTAAAAAGTATAAAAACATCAAAAGTGTGTAAGAAAAGTCATTAATAATGGTTTAAAGATGTGTATTAGCATTCTTTAGTGAGTTAAGGATAGAAATAAATATTAGTACTTAGTAATTAGTGCCATAATTAGTTAATTTATGGTGACCTGCATTAATATCTGCTTGCGCAAATGAGCCAATGGTACGGATCATGCTTCCTGCGGGATCGGGTAGGGACATGCGAAAAGAGATGTTGAGATCCTGAAGATGCATGGGAGGAGCAGGCGCTCCTGTTGAGCTTCTGTCTCCTAGAGCTGCAGGAACTTTAGAGGGATTTTGTTCTTGGGGTCGATTTTATTCTTTTTCTACATAGTTGTATTTAAATTACACAAAGTATTACTTTCATTTCACCTGTTTATAAACAGTTAAAGGCAACCAGTATGGCAACATTACTTTACGAGGCTACATATTTACTAGCTGCCTCTATAACAGTTATTGCTCTGATTTCTCAGGTCTAAAAAACTTCCTAAGCTGCTGTTTGTGAGGATTATTTTTATTGATGTTTGAGTTTGTTAAACCCCATTATTATTACGTCATTGTTCTTTATTAAAGCGCTGCTGTGATTCTACTGTCCTCCTTTTTCTTTCCGCTTCTGCCTCATTAAACTATTATTACCTCGGAGCCCAAAACAAGTTTAAAAATATGCATTCATTCACTCCTTACTTGTTTATTTCTATGTGTAAAGAACAATCTGCTCTGTTTTTCTATATCATTTAATGAAATGAACTTTGGAAGAAAAAAGAAAAATAGTTTTGTCCAAAGTCTACAACAATCCAAAGCTCTGAAGGAATAATAGTTTAAACCCAGTATTGAACTTAAGACCCTCAGCTTCCAGTTTATTATCTGTGCGTTTCTTACCTGGGACCAAATGCTGGAGGATTTTTTTTGCCTGATTTTCTCCAAAACCTTCTATGTACTGTTTATGGTAAAAAAAAATGTCTTTCTCAAACCGTATTGGGAGCTTCATTTTGATGAGACTCTAACTTCACCACTTGGAGCCCTGAGAACAGTTTTTGGTCATTTCTCCAAAAAGAAATTTGGAAAAACAGATCAATAACTGAACCGATCAACCAGTCATAGAAGTTTGCATAATGGCTCACTTCTGTCCTCACACCTGGCTTCTCATTATGACACAGATTCACCCTATAAGAGCCATAAAAATGTTTACTTAACACCACTGTTAAGACTGTTCCTAATGGCTACCACATGTTTCTATGTCCATCGTTGGACAAGGAGAAAAATCCACTTTTCTTTAAACAGCTATTAGGGCAGATTCCAGTCAGATCCGTCCCCACTGGATCGTCTCCGTTCTGCTCTGATGCCTCCAGGCATTTCCTGCATTACACACATCCTAGCAGACTGCTGAACATTCTCTGATAATCCTGTCTGAGGTCCGTCCGCTGACTAACAGAGTGACTCCATTTTTCATTCTCTAAAGGCACCTGTAGTGAATCAGAAAGCCAACCGTTTGGGAAGCCCACTCAGAGCCCCCGCCATCCTCTCACCTGCTCCGACCGGCTGCATTCCTCAGCTCAGAGCCGGCTAAGGTCATGGAAAACCATTCCCTCGGTGCTGACAGCTACTCTAACAAACATGCACTAATCATCTGGAGGCTGTTGTACTCAAATATTGTGAGATACATAAGGTCAAGGTTGTCGTTTCAGACCTTTTTATTCACGCAGCAACCCCTCCGCAGAGATTCAGTAAATATCAGTGGTTATAAGATGGTAGGCCTGTGTTTGATAGAGAGAGAGGAGAGAGAGAAGGGTGTTTTACTAAAAAAACATAAGCACTAGATGGACCCATCCAGTTTTTTCCCAATCAAATCTGATATCCGATACAGATCCGATTCATCTTACCACATGAGCGAAGTACTTTATATTTATTAACAGACAGGCAGCAAAAGAAACAATAGTTCTATGTAAAATGCACTGATTCTCCAATCATCCAACCAGTTAATTAGTCAATATCTGAACCGATGTCCGATTAAAGCATCTCTAATTAGACCCAAACTCTAATTACATGATTTCTATCAATTCTTACCGTTACTCGCACCACAATGGACTAAACTTTAATAAATGTTGAAGAATATCAACAGCTAATAACAGATAAGCGAGCAGCAAAGCAATTAGGAAAGCTGATATCTAATTACAGCCGGGCGTACGCTGTACGATTTTTTGCTCTATTTGGGCCAATTTTTCAGTCGTACGAGAATTTTTTCGATGGAGTCTACTTTCAGCCTGATGGTGCGTGGTGTAAACTGTACAGGGGGTAACGAGGGGCGATCAGCCTCTAACGAGCACCTCCCCATCAGGAATCATAAGGTCTGGAGAAAATCAAACATGTTTGAAATTCAGTCGGCCGTCTTAAGGTGGTCGTGGGCAAATCTCTCAGTGGGCAAACAAGGATTCTTTTTCTTCTCCATTTCACTCATTGCACCCCCACCATGCTGCTGGGTTTACATCTGAGAGGAAGAAGTTCTTTCTGTCAAACTGACAGACTGTAGTAGCCATGTTTGCTCAGCCATGTCTTTGTCCAAATACGTCGTCTCCTTTTCTTTTTAGGGCTTTCAGCACTAAATTGTCCAAATATCCAAGGCAGCGCGTTTCACTCTAGTGAGCTTCATGTTCCTCTGCTACTCATTTCCGGATAGACGAGTCCGAGTAGCGCCATCTCACTGCGGAGCTGAGTCCCACCTGGTTTTTAGACGTACAGTGAGAGCAGGTAGATTGCATCAGAGCGTCGGGTCGCACAGCGTGAGAACAAACATGGTGAGCTGGGAACTTTTAAACCCTGCGGTTTCATCGTAAAGTATGAGCTGTAGCTGCGAGTAACGATTGAAAAAAATTGTACAGTGTACGCCCGGCTTAACAAACAACTAGTGTGTTAAAACTTAAAGGTCATATTAAAAAAAAAAGATATCCACAAAAAGTGGTGCAGACTAACTAAATTTTACTGAGAAAAAAAAAATAAATAAATAAAAAAATTATATATATATATTTTGACAGTGGAGCCCTTTAGCTGTGGGGCTCAGCACTATATCTGTAGTTGAGAAAGTCACAGTGGAAGACGTGGTCTGACT
>NW_015151919.1:61394-64108 GCF_000732505.1 Cyprinodon variegatus
ATTTTTATTTTTTTATTTTTTTTTTTTTTAGACTTTAGAAACTCAGAAGCTGATCAAATATCGGGTTAAATATCGGTGGGGTGGCCGATGTCCCATATTCAGTTTTAAGGCCGATACCGATAGGGGGCCGATTATATCGTGCATCCCTAAAAAAAACTGAATGATCAATATCATCTGATAAACATATACAAAAGTTACTCTTTTATCTAAACATTTAATTTTGATAGCAAGAAAGAAAGAAATACAGTGACAATATCATATTGTAACGCTCATCGTATTGCGACACGCATACCGATACTCACCCCGAGTAAACTGGTTCAAAAACCATTGAAAGACAACATGATTTATGTCCAGACAACGTCTACATTTGGTTAAAAAGTTGTGTTGCATCGATACTAGGGTTGTCACGATACTAAACTTTTCAACTCGATACCGATACTAAGGAAAATATTCGATACTCGATGCCATTTTCGATACAAGGATAAAAAAGAATCCAAAATTCTACAGAAATATTTTCATTAATAAATAAAATACAATAAATAAATACAATAACGGTTGTATGCTGTGCACAATATTAAGCAAGCTTGACAAAAAACTTATAAAATTAAAATTAAGTGTTCCTTCCTTGGCTATGCTTTGCACACATAACAATGACACTAGCCAAACCAGTTAACAAAAATAATTCTCAGCAGCTGCAGTTCTTACAAAAAAAAGGTCTGAAACTGAAAAGTGCGTAGAATTATTTAATCACACAGTGTTCAGAAAGTGCATTGTCCTCCATTCTGCACTTTAGATGAATGACTGCTTAGGTGCCACAAGTGGTGGCACTGTATCGATACTTTTAAAACGAGTATTGTATCTGGATACAACATTTTAGTATCGATACTTTTTTGAGTTTCGATACTTTTGACAACCCTAATCGATACCGATACCAGTATCAGGCGGGGCCCCGATCCAGCACTAAAATGGTGGTATCTGTATCGGCGAGTACCAACAAATAGGACTGATAACATTTTGAGAGCCAAAGGTTTCTTCAACTATTGTCACCCATTCCAGGTAGGCAATAAAAACTTTGTTTTAGTCATTTTCCTGCTTCACAAAGGTAGGCAGCAGCTTGACAAAAAGCCATGATGGCGATTATTTTACATCCAGGTACTATGCAGTTCGTCATACACACACACGGTATTGGTATGGGCCAATACTGCACAGCCAGGTACAAAAAATGGCACCGGTGCAACACTATTATAAAGTAAAAAGCCGTAATTTTCAGATTGTTGAAAAGAGTTAAAATCTCTGATGGTGGAACAGACGCAGACATGAATGAGCTGTAAAACAATGCAGCAAAGGAACGGCTGATCTGCTTCAGTTCCTGACGACAGATCGATGTTTGGACTCATTGTAAGCTACACCGTAGTTTACTGGCAGAAAACGCCGGCCGTGTCGTACCTCCAGGGTTTGGAGCTCCTGACCATAAATGAGGAGATGAAAACTGGTCCTAAGAAAAGCCAACAAGTCAGAGCTCTCGGAGAACATTGTAATTTCACAGCCTGTGATTTTGAATCAATGCGCCTCATATACAAGACTGCGAACAGGCCTGCAGCCATGCACAACATCTGCCGCCATCTATCAGCAGAGGATTATGGACCGCTGGAGGAGGATTAATTTGTTGCTAATCTTTACTTCTCAGCTGGGGAGCCTGCTGCGCTGCTTCCACATGGCCAGAGCAACACAGCATTGTTCAGCTCTAAACTCTGATATGCACTGATCTGCTGCTTTGTGTTTGCATGTTAAGGTGATTCTATCACCCGGTGTGGGACATGGATGAACAGCAGAAGGCAAACAGAGGAGTAGAGATGCTTTAATTAGCCATGTTGGCACAACTTCATCAACCTAAGCTCTATGAAAGAAGTTCTTCAGCCTGTGTGCTGACGATTAAACCAATCCACTGTGGGGTGATGATTGGCTCCATGCAGGGTTTTCAAATTAAAAACAGCAGATTTAATCACATTAATGACGACTAAATGCAAGAGAAAAACACACAGGCAATTAGCCTGCACACCGCCAGCTCATATGAACGATGAAGACATGAGGTAGTTACCAAAACCAGATAACGCCTCCTTTCTGCCTTTTCCGCAGTCTATGCTTGCTGGTGGAGGCAGAAAAACTTTACATCAAATGTGTTTTCTCATCAATCTGCATAATCAGATCTACAGAGGAAGGTAAAACACAGCAGATCAGATTAGAGTAATAAAAAAAAACTTATTATACGATTATTAACTGGAAATAAAGAACTTTTTAGCTGCTTTCATACATGAATAATTCAGTGAAACACCAAGAGAACAAATACGGATGCTGCTCTTTTTGACAATTTGAAGTTATTTTAAAGTTATAGCCCCCCCAGCTGCCACTGGTTTAAACTAGGGCTGCAACAACGAATGGATAAAATCGATAAAAAATCGACTTTTAAAAGCGTTGTCAACGAATTTCATCATCGATTAGTTGTGTCGCGCGATTAATGCGTCATCCGCCGCCGTCGTCGTCATCACATCCACTTGACTGAAACGGAGGAAGAAAAAAAATTCGGCAGAGCGAGTCAGTGCTGCAGGGCGCAGTGTTGCCAACTCAGCGACTTTTCAGACCCCTCCAGCGACTATTTTTCAAAAAAGCGACTAGCGACAAATCTGGCGACTTTTTGAGACTCTTACGTGAAAGCA
>NW_015151919.1:64950-70802 GCF_000732505.1 Cyprinodon variegatus
TTATGAAACAAAGTACCCTATATTTTGTGGATGTACAGCTACATTTGTCATGTAAGTTTGCGTAGTTTTAACAAAAGTATTTATTTTTCATATTGCACCAGTACAGTTAATGAGCAACCTGTACTTGTGTGCTTGTTTGTTCTGTCTAAAATGTTTATTTTGGAATAAAGAGGTTAATATAAAAAATATTTTTTATCCGATTCATCAATTAATAGAAAAAATAATCGGCCGATTCATCGATTTTTAAAATAATCGTTAGTTGCAGCCCTAGTTTCAACCCCTTCAACTGGCAAGGCTCAGACCAACTGGTCACGTCCCAGTTGGTGTAATGGGGCCCAGCTTTATGGATTCTGATTCTGAACACACGTTCCTGATCACATGGAAAGAAGAAAGATGATTTGTTCTTCGTGTCTTTATTTATTTATTGTTTTCCAATCATTAACACTTCATCTTCATGACATCTTTGAACTTTTAGGTGGAATCCAGTTTCCTGTGTTTGAAGGTTTAGTGAAGGAAAAAAAAAAAGGGTGAAAGAGATGATTCACTGAAGACTCCTGTCAGGATACGGTTCAGAGCATCATTCAAACTCCCAGAACTTCCAATCACAAGAGATCCCAGAATACCACGGAGGCTTCAGATACCGTCTGAGGAAGGAATGCAGGCAGAAACGCATCCAGCCAAACAAAGTCATCACGCAACAACTGACAGCAACATTTAGTAGAAACTGCAGAGTCCAGCCTGAGCTGATCCTGCCTGCCTTTCATCTCGGCTCCACGGCGTCATGCATAAAACATCTAAGGCTGGAGAAAAAAACAAACTAGAAAAATAAAACCTGCTCAGAAATTCACAAGTGGTTTCTACTTTCTTCAGAGGGAGACCTTAAGGTGAGGAAATGCGGCGTTGATGCAGACGTTTACGCCTTCAAGTCTATTAGCAGCTGCATCGTTTAAAAGCTCAACAACTAAATGACAATCAGTGCAAATCTGTAGCTAATGAAATGATCCAGCGTCAAAGAGGGAAACAGAAACTTCTGCAGAGACTCATTTAAAGCTGCAATGAAGGCTTAAAAAAAAATCTATCTGGTATTTAGCTTAATAGTTTAAAGATAATAAATACAATGCTAGCATTAATTTAATCCGTTTTACCAGCAGATTATAAATCAGTCTTTGGTCCAATCAGACTGAGCATCACAGAGTTTCTACAGTTTACCAGCTGCCACCAGGTCCTAAAAAGAGCTGCGCAGCACTGGCACCTGGTTACCATAGAAACAGGGTCCACAGTGTTTAAGGAGGAGGTTTGGGATGATTTGATGGTGGAGATACCGGCTATGCTGGGGTAGAAACATTTAAATGATGCTTATGTTCTGCTGAAGGCCCCATTCCCACATCACCACACTACCACCGCCTTACATGCTTTCATTGTTTATGCCACATTCTGTCTGTATAACTTTACCACTAATGATTTACACCATAACATTTTTTGAAATATTTGAACAATATTTTAAGGATATTTATTTTCTTATGCAGTTAATAGTTGCTTTAATTAAAGCACTAAACATCCCTTGATTTGCTGCTAAACTTTACAAGAAGTCGTCCTTTACTGCTGTCTACACTTTCACTTTATATTTGTTAAGGTTCTGCTTTTGTGTCTGAAACCGTTGTTTGGCGCCCTCCTCAGGTTAAAAAGGCGTTACTGCATCAGACTTTTTCTACTAGTTTAGCCGTAGATGTGATGTAATTTAGAAGAAAAGATGTCAGCAGCGGTTTTCCATACGGACTGTCAATAAAACCAATATATTTAAAAAAATATCTTCATTTTAAAGGTTCAGAAAAAAATAATGCATTGAAATCGGATAACAAAAGAACAACAGCACCATCTGTCCCGTCCAGAATAAGGATTAGACTTCATTTCGGAATTTATTTGAAATGGAAGAAAAACGCAAAAACACATTAAAATAGATCAAAGGGAAAGTCTGTCTTGTATTTCTGGTATAAAATAATGATTTGGGATTCATTTTGTTTCAGTAGTTCACTTTAACTGCCAGTGTGTTGGTCAAGGGTGGTTTTAGACAGGGGCCAACGGGGACCAGTGCCCCTGTAGATCCTGTTATGGCCCCTGTACTGAAGACATAATACTGGATCTGGTTACTGATTGGCCCTTTGGATTCATTTCATTTTTTTTTTTTTCCTTTACAAATTCTGTTTTACTATTTTTTACAAAACAATAACAATATATATTCAGTGGTATTGATCCCAGTTTTCATCTGCTTAATTATTTTTTTTCAAAACAAATAAAAAAAAAAAGAATAAAATGTTTACAGCTGAATTTATCAGTTTAAAAAATAAATGAAATAATACAAACATAAATAAATAATTATCAGTTTTTCTTAAGTTCTAAATCAGATTTTACAGAAAACAGCCATTTCTACTTAAATTAAGTCAAAAATATGTAAAATTCCTGAATTCTGAATGTATATTAACCTAATAATGTTAATTAAAGCTAATTGAAAACAAAATTTCACTTCACGCAGCTATCTTAACATATTTTAATCCCTGCCCTGTTTTTTATTTCATATTTTTCTGGGCCCCCATGAAACAAAGCCGGCCCCCTCCTGGCCCCCCGGTACATTTAGTGATACTCTATGCTAACGGTTTGTCCTAATTAATACAATCTATAAACTTCTGTGCACTCAATAGGAGTTGCTTCCAAAAGTAAGATAAAAAAATAAAATAAAAAGGTCTTAGTATTGTTTAAAATGTTAATGCTGTCACAAAGTAGAAAAGCATTTAAATGGGATAAATTGGAAAAGCAATGAGCCTCATTAAAACTAGTTTATTATTGAACAGCATCCAGGTGAGTTTATTCTGCATAATATTAAAACACAGACGACTTTACTACATTTTGCTTTGAATTACAGGATAATGAGACACTCATTATCATTAATCATCATCTTTTCCTCCAGGTCTGCAATTATTTCTTCAAAGGAGAAGCGAAAATATCTGTGGAACACCACAAAAAGTCCAACCAATGGTTGGGATTTGGTTTTTTTTTAAGGCCACTTTGCTGGCCGCATAAACGCCCGATTCAAAACAAAAGTCTGAAGTCAAGAAAGCAGGACTACAGCTAATGTTACGGTTATTTTTTACAATAATAATTGGATATAAAAAAAGGATTTTTTACAGAATTAAACCAGGTGGAATAAAACTTTTCAACTTGAGGCGTTCTGAATAGAGCAGATTAACAGAAAGTAAGAGAAAGTTTTTTTTTTTTTATCTTAAATGCAAAATAATTGTATTTTTTTTTTACAATTTTGATATAATTCCTGCTCTAAGTGCGTTTCTCTATCAGCTAAAGACATTTTATACTCTCTATACTCCAGTTAATAATAAATCACTTACTAAATTAGTTGACAATTATTTCAATAATCAGATTGTTTCAGCCCTATTAAAAAATGTACGTTTGTTTGCCTAATTTTTTGAAAATTATTTCAATTAGTTTATTAAGATTAGTTTTCAATGAAAGCTTTGACTGTGTATTAAATTCCTCTGAATTTAGTGCACAGTCAATCAGATTAATTGTTTCAGATTAATTGTTTCAGATTAACAATTCAGCCCTACAGAAAAGGTATAAATTTTATTTTTTTCAGATCACTTACATTCAGCATAAAGCACAGTGGTCTGATTATTGTTAAAAACAGGAAACAGTTCTGCTGTCCTGAGCGAAGGCCAAGAAGGACGACATGAAGACGGATGAGTCAGACTCCGACAGAGGAAGAGGCGAACGTGAAGTGATTGCTGAGGAGATGAGTAATAGCTTCAAGCTGAACATAAGGAGCAATTGCTGCTGCTCCTAAAGCGAAAACAATGCAGGAGAAATCGGAAGACGGATGAGACCCAGGTGGAGCGATGTCTGCAGAGGGAGGGGAGCTTTTTGGTTCACCATAAAGTTATTACGTCTTTAACGCAGCTATTCTATCTAGCTTTGGCTTTTTAACATTACTTAAGGACACAGTGGAACCTGAGGTGGTTTTGTGGAAATTGAGATAAAACGAAATTGGGAACTTTTTTTCACTGCAGAAAAAGTGCATTCAGTATGTCCTCCGGTTCTAGGCTTAACGGCTTCTATAGATTCATTTCCAATTAAAAATTTAAACTCACTTGCTCCAATTTCTCAAAAACTCAATTTTAACAGGAAGAAACCTCCATCAGAGCCAGAACCAGGCTCAGTGCGAGCAGCCTTCAGCCCAGATCCACTCATAGCTCAAGAAGACAGAAGCAGACATACAAGAGTAACATAAAATCACTGATCTATAAATACTTTCTATGTTAGAAAACGTATCGGTAAACTAGCTCTACAGGTGGATCTATCTGGGAAAGAAACAGTCAACCAGACGAGCTCTGAGCCGTTTTTCATATCAAAGAGAAAATTGGGAGAATAGAGATAGAATGAAGCAGAATGATGAAAAAGGGGTCCCTATGTCCTCCAGCAATCTAAGCCTATAGCAGCAGAACTATAGAGATAGATCAGGATAACCTGAGCCACTCTAACTAGAAGCTTTATCAAAAAGGAAAGTTTTAAGCCTAGCCTTAAAAGTAGACAGGGTGTCTGCCTCACGGACTAGACATAAACTCCTTGAATTATGATGATTACTTTAAATATAAATCTAAAATGGATGTTAATTATAATCGTCTTAATCGATGATCAAGACCCAAAGAATATGGATGGTCATCTAGGTGTAATTATCTTCTAATGAGATAAAGTCCGTTGGATCTTCTCCAGTAATCTGGAGCATCTCTGATGTTTGGGTTGACTAAGTTTTTACCCTGCAGAGGGAACAGCAGCAGCAGAGGGTCAGCTCAGTAGAACCTGCCCACAAACGCATGTTAAAGGTACAAACACAAACCTATAAAAATGACATGATTTTACGGATTAATTTCCTGGATTAATTTCCTGACCGGCCTGTTTCTCCGTCCTTAGCCCTGAACAGAGCTGCTGGTTTCATAGCTTCAGTTCTAAACTCTCTGATACTCTCTCCTTGCTCCCACTCAGCTGCCATTCATTCTGTCAGAAGTTCCCACCTGGTTTCCAGAACATAATCACATTTCTACAGCATATAAACCCTTTGCTTCTTTCTCACACAGCTGCTATTTTCTGTTGCCGTCTCTCTGATCCCTGTGTTCTCCTTTTAATGGAATAAATTTACCCTTTAGCAAATATCCTGTTTCTATCTTGTTTCTGTAACAAACCCGTTTGATGACCCACCTTCAATTTCAGTTGTTTAAAATAACTAAAAGAGGTTAAAAGTATGAGTATTATACGGTGGCCCTGAAGTGCAAACTGCAACTACAAATCTAAAAGCGGAACTACATTAAGGAAAACACAATTACATGAACCTACCAGAAAAGGTAGGTACCAGTGGGAAACATGAGACGTCACTGATTGGACGACGGCGCCGTTTGACCCTTGAACCGGAAGTCATTCTGCCTGCTGCGGCTTTTGAAAACATGGATATTGTCGGCGCCCCAAACATAGCTGCCGTTATCCAGGAATATTTTTGAATCGGGACATACGTACGAGGTGATACTGGATATGCTCAAGACTAATCACCAAATTTCAGTTTCAAGGGTGGTTTCAAGGGTCAAACGGCGCCGTCGTCCAATCAGCGATGTCTCATGTTTCCCACTGGTACCTACCTTTTCCCGTAGGTTAATGTAGTTGCGCTTTGCTTTATGTAGTTGCGCTTTGCTTTATGTAGTTGCGCGTTTACAATTGTAGTTGCAGTTTGCACATTAGGGCCACCGTAGTATTATGACATTCATTGTTCTTCTAATGGATGTAAAGATTTACGCAAA
>NW_015151919.1:72504-73284 GCF_000732505.1 Cyprinodon variegatus
TGTAACAAATTTAACAATCCTCAGTAAAGTCATGACCTGGGGCAGTTTTGCCATACTGTTTTGGCGGGAAGTCTTGTTTTTGTGAGTTTTTGAATATGCGAAGTCCCCGTAAAATGCGTTCAAAATGCCAAATGAACCGTAATAATAAAAAGAAGAAACTTTCGAAATGCAGTAGGCCTTCGCAGCGCTTTGCTGCTTGGGCCTTATTAGTGTACATGTACAGAAGCAACTGACAAAGTCTACTGGATAGATGTGAGCGGAAGGCTGGTTTCCTCTGATTTAAGAATATTTTGTGGTTTTCATGAACCGGATATCTGAGAATGAATGCAGGAATGTTCTTTGTGAATTAATTTCATTTCCTTGTTTAAAGCCCTGTTTGTTAATTATGGATTACAGAATGGGGCCCTTACTTTTTCTGTATTTGTCTTTTATTTTGATTTCTATAGAATTTTTTTTTTCGTACTGTAAAATGTAAACGTTAATTAAAAAATATACATTTTATTGGCCATGTTCACCAAATATCTATTCTACAGAGAAATGATTAAAATTTAGTGAAGACATTTTTATCGATTTTGAAAAAACAGCTATCTAGACACGATAAACACAACTGAGACTTCCTTTCTGATTTCAAAATAAGAGTCTAAACAATTAAAACAGGAAATTAAGCTTAAAGCACATATCTTTTCAATTGATGTTCTTGATCAGAGGAGGTCACATGCTACGGAGCCCCCTAGGGGACATGGGAAATTTTTTTTTTTCTTTTGCGTTCCCTCGCAAAAT
>NW_015151919.1:74380-76052 GCF_000732505.1 Cyprinodon variegatus
CCCTAATCCTCTTCCGTATTTACTTGTAAATGTTTATTCTAGTAAAAATGCCACTTTAAACTCACATTTAAATTCCATTTTGTCTCTGAAAATGTTATCCTAATAATAAGTGAACTAAGTCAATTTAAAGGTGAGTTTATATTTCACGGCTTATTTTTCTTAACAAATATTCACCATCTATAAGTTATTCTACCAAAAGGTTCTTCTGCTAAAACAGAGAAAAATTGAGGGCCGAATAAATCAAACTGATGATGTTTTAATAAAAACTCAATACCAGATGAACTAAGCGGCTCGTAGCCTTTGTCTCCTCCTTGTTGAATAGTTTATTGAAACTGATCTGCAGCATCTGACCTTCACATTCTAACTCATCGCGGCTCATTAGTCACATCGATTTTAGCATAATTAAATAATCATTTATGCAAATGGGTCGATGAGTTCAGACTTCAGCACATCGGCTTCATCGGACGACTTTGTCTGCCAGCAGCAACAGAAAGGTTAAACCCACCGACACACAGAGAGACTGAAACGGTCCACATTATTCCTCATCATCTAACGGGCTTACAGGAAATAACCTCCACTCAATGAGAGTTATTTTAGGTGGGAGTTTAAAAATTTATTCTGTATAAACGTTAAAATAAAAAGAGAAAAACAGCTTTTTCAAGAAATATTCATGCAATCAGATTATTATGATAAAATAAAGTGTGTTGGATGTAGGCATATCCGACTCTATATATGTAATAAGTGACATTTTTACTGATTTTGACAGTTGGAGTAGAAAGAAAACTGTTTATTCCTTTTTGACTGATTTCAGTTTGTTGCGGTTAATGATAAATCTTCATGCTACAGGGTTACCCGTGGAGAACCACAGGGATCAGCGCTAACCATCAAACCAACGACGTCGTGTCGTTACCTAAAGGTTAAACACAGGATTTTCAGAATGTCGTACAGGCGGCCATGACCTATAGATCCTCTCCTGCTGTAGCGGTATTGAAGGATGTAATCAGTTTTAACACACACCAATCATCTCGTTATGATGAGAAAATTATCTTGTTATCACGAAAAAACGTCTTTCTTTTAAAATTTCAGAAATAGTGTTGAGTTCAAGGATATATAGAGCAGCAAGTAGCAAGCCTTTGTTTGGCTGCTGTATAAAGCCTGGAACTCAGCGCTATTTCTGACACTTTGAATTCAAAAAGCTTCATTTTCTTAGTTTTATAACTAATGGTAACAGCATCACATTTAATTTAAACTATTTCTTTTGGTATGTGGTGAGCAACAAGTTGGGGCAGCACCGAGTCCAACCACAAAGATATGAACTGTCTGGATGAAACTAATTATTTTTATTTTTTAAATACCATAATGAAAATAAGCTTAAATGAAACAAAACTAACAAGTCTATTTTTAAAATATAAGAAGTAGAAAGTATAAAGTGTCACTCCTGTAAAGTATGGATAGACCGTTGACCAATAATTCGATGTGAACAACATGTTTATAATTTACTATCCAGCATTGTTGCAGCAGAGGCTTCTTTTCCTCCGCAGTTCCTCTGCCTGGTCTTTCCTGAACCTTTCACATAGCAGCGCATCAACTGTGCTGCACTGTTTAACTCTCTGATTATTCTGCCTTAAAGGAATAGTACACCCAAAACATGATTAGCCTTCATTTTCTACTC
>NW_015151919.1:77642-79516 GCF_000732505.1 Cyprinodon variegatus
GTCCCTTTAATGTATTATTTAGCATGATACAGAGAGAGCATATTAGATTTAAAAAAGTAAGAATGGGGCTTAGCTCTGCACAATTCTATATCTTCAGTAGAAAACACAGGATAAATCCACATAAAACAGACATATTTAGACTATATTTGGTTAAATAGGCACTGACTTAGTCGCTGGTAAGCTCAAATGCAAACCTTTTCAAAGTGGAAAAAAGTCCTAATTCCACATTCATCAGAGCCAGTGATGCTTTAAACATTGATAAACAGCATCTAGTGTGTAGTGCTTATAAGATTTGTATTCATGATGGAAGAAATGTTGCTGTTCTCTTTAAACAAAATGCATCCTGATGCTCACATTAAGCATAAAAAAGGAGCATGCATATTTTTTGCAAAAGACCAATGACATCAGACCCATGAAACTGAAGACCAATAGTGTCCCTGCCAAAGCTGAAATCAAACCTACGCCCTTGGGATAGACAACACTTCCACTGCAGTAAAGAAGTATTTGTGCTAAAATTACAATGAAGTTTATCTCTTTAGCAGGAAAAGAAAAACATTTAATCTTAAGAACGCAGATCAAAGTTTCTTCCTCCAACATGATTAGAAAGTCAATCAGTTGAATCCCGTCTCTCCTCTAACGACGTCTCTGCAGCAATGCCAGCAGTCAATATGACGGGAAATGAGGAGGAGTTAACGCGGCGGCCATTTTATGAATTACAGTAAAAAAAGCCAAAAAAAGAAACCCTACATTCTGTTGCCAAACTTTCAGACTTTAATCCATTAAATGTGTCGTAAAAGCGCTTTTGTTTCTTTTGCATGGCGCATTTCACATTTAAAGCTGAATCTAGACACTCGAATGCAGCACAAGAGCTGCGGTGTTTATAACCTGCATCCTGTTGTGAGCTGGATTAGTGCATGGAAGGACGCCCCCACCCCCCCCATGGTGCGCTGACACGCGGCACACCGACTCAACAAGCGTAAAACAGCAGGAAGTGTGGAAGTCTGAGCAGAAACATGGCCGGCCTCTGGAATTTACATCTGGTTTACTTTTATAGGGAACATCCTTCAGAAAACTGACATAATTATAAGATTATATAAATATGGACTATTTATGTAATGAGCTGAAAAGCTCATTAGCTTTAATCCGCATAACATTAATTAATGTAGTGTGAATACAAATAATTCAACCAATGTAAAAAAAGAAGTGAAAGAAAACTGAGAACCTTTAATTAGACTTTCCCTTTTTGCAGTTCCTGCCTGTTTTTATATTCATATTTAGCCATAAACATCTTGTATATAGATAATATAAAGTTTAGCACCAGCATACCACAATCATTGGACATAATTAGAATATATCCAACATTAAAGGAAGGAATAAAGGAAGTCCTTCCTGTTTAAACCTCAGAAAGGCTCCTGACTGTTGAAGTGAGAGTAAAAGCTTTGGAGAGATTTAAAAAGCTGCCTGAGGTCTTTAGAAAGAACACCGCAGCAGTTTATAAGTCTGCTAAGGGATTTAAACTGGCCTCACAATCATTTCAAACCAACCAAATCATGGTATGGAAACAAGTTTAGGACATTCAGAACATTCAGTATGAAGTTTAAACAAACTTTGCTCTGAACGCGGAGCAGCTGCTGTATGACCATGAATATGGTCAGAAATAGCAACAATACTGCTGTTAGGAGTTTGTTTATATCAGATTTAGAAATACTTTAATAATTTAATTTCCCTTTTCAATATTTAACACAAATCTAGCAGTGCTTAGCTTTGCCTTTAAGAACACAATTTATTCTACGTGCAACTTTTAGTGCAATTAGTATTTATTAGGGGTGTAAATAATAATCGTTTTGTATCGATGCATCGATCCAACAGCCGAC
>NW_015151919.1:81802-83931 GCF_000732505.1 Cyprinodon variegatus
AGAAGTTTGCTAAAATTCTGCATAACCATGTACATATTATGGCATAGGAATCTATAAATTTTATGGCTTAATCAAAGTAGGTGTTTATTGCATGAAGTCCATCATTCCCATCCCAGTGGATTCAGCGTTTCCAGCTCACTAAGCAGCCTTTGTCAGTTAATGTCAGCTCAGCATTGCTGTGCTGTTGACACAACACCTAGACCTACGTCACCAAGAGTGATACAGTGAGCCTTTCAGGTGGGAGAGAAGAGGAGCGGGAGGCGGTGGAAAAGCACGGCGAGGTTTGTGTCAATGTGGTAGAAGACAGAGGAGCCCACAGTTTTCTAGCTGTCAGAAATGAAAATTCCTCCAGCATCTGCCTTTAAGAGGAAGCAACAGCTTTCAGAAGATAAAATATCCTTTAAACGACCTGCAGGACTTTAAGTCAAAGGCTAATAAGTGCTTGTTTACAGTAGATTTAAACTATTAAAATAATCCCCACAACAAATTAGCTTTGGTCTTTTTTGAGCAAGTTTCTCCCCTAATGGTTAAACTGCAAATGAAACATTTTATATTTCAGCTCTAAGTTTTATTAATGCCAGATCTATAGATCTCTGGAGCGCCTCCAGCATTTTTAAATCAAACCTGAAAACATCTTTATTAAGGATGAATGTTAGCAGCAAATATCGCCACAAAATGCAGTTTTTATTCCTGACTTTTAATCATTTTCTTTCCTTTTATCTCAGTGTGATCTTTTCAATTTTTACAAATTCTAGATCATTCCATTGAGAGGATATCTATATAAATCATTAATTGATTGATTGATATCTATTTTCTAAAACTTATTTTTACAGATGATATATTTCCAAATTTCTCTTTTTTAGATCCAGTTTTACAAATTGCATTATTTTCTATTTGGGTTTAAAATCAACAAACGCTCCCTATTGACCAACAAAACGTTGCTGCTCCAGTCCTGAGTCCCCCCCCCCCCCCCAAAGTACTCGATTACTCTATTCTGTTGATGTTTTTAAGATTGAACTGAAAACCTATTTGTTTAAGAAAGCATTTTAATTCCAGGGGATTAAGGGTTGTTTTACGATAATGTCTTTTTTGACTGTAAATGTATTTTTATTTGTATTTTAATTTTGTGAAGCACTTTCTGACCTCTATGTCTGTGAAAGGTTCTATATAAGTAAAAATTATTTACTTACAGTAGTGAAAAGATTGTGAAAATGCTATTTGAAAAGAACAGAATTCATAAAAATGAAAAAGAAATCTGAAAAGGAGAAAAAATAACTACATTGTGAAATGAAGAATAAAATTAATTGAAAAGTAAAATAGAACACAGCAAAGTTCATTTTAACATCTTTTTTTGATTAAAAAGTTTTTCTAAGTTTTAAAAAAAATAAAATAAAAAAAAAATTCTGCAAATTTTCCATTCATTATTATTATTTTTTTTTTTCATTTCCAAAATGTGTTTTTTGCAACAATAATGGAACAAAATTGCCTCCATATAAATGTGCAGATCAGTGTTTGGGAGCTCCAGGGGAGCAGTAAACTCTGGTTAAACTGCATTTAATGTGCATTTAAGTCCCTGTTTGTTAGCAGCTATCTGCATTTTATGCTCAACAAGGAAAACAATTGAATTTCTTGTTTTAATCCTTGTCTATAAACATGTAGATCTGCAGGAGATCCCAATAAATAAACAATGATGGATTCCAGTGGTGGAAAGAAGTTAAGCCACCGGTTTTAAGGCTGCTCTCAGCATGTTGCTCTTTTAATTGTTTTATATTTCTTTTGTGGCGTTCCCTCAGCAGAGTTACAACCAAACATTTATAGACAAAAAGATTTTGTCTTAACAAGCTGAAACATGGGTGTGTCGGCACGCTTTTTATGGCCAGGACTGCGACTCAGCAGGCATGTGTAGAATCACAACAAAGCTTCTGACCTTGTTTCCACTCGGAGCTGAATAACCTGAAATATGAGCCGTTCTGCTGAGAAGAAAACATGCAGGTTGAAGGAGCAGCAGGGCAGCACTAAAGGAAAACTAACTGGTTTCACTTCAGAGTAACTAAAGTCACTAGAAAACACTAGTAAGGCTGCAGCTATACACTCACCGGCCACTTTATTAGGTACACCTGTCCAACTGC
>NW_015151919.1:86809-88676 GCF_000732505.1 Cyprinodon variegatus
GAAGGTTTCTTCCTGTTAAAATTGAGTTTTTCTGCTCCACTTTTACTGTGTGCTTGCTCTGCAGAAGGGATTCTTGCAGAGTTAATGACACAATGCGAGGGAACATCTTGCATTTTCTTTACCTGCTCATCAGTCAGTGACACTGCAGGAGCAAATCCTGTAATGTCAGCTGGTTTCCTTAGATAGAAACTTTTAATTATCCATCAGAGGATTTGATTGATTTTAATAACATCAAGATGACATGTCGCATGAAGAAACTGAACAAAGCAGAAATTTGTCCTACTTCTATATTGTACCCCATTAGCCCGCCTTGCTAACACCAATACCATCTCTCTTCCACCAATCAGGGACTCACCTACAGGCAGGGAATAATTTGTTTCAGCAAATTATTTTATGTGTCGTTTAAGAGACAGAAAAACAATTTAAACGCCATATGAATGTTTGTAAAAATAAAGTCAAATATACAAGAATTTGAAGAAAGAAGAGTGTGTCAAAAATAGTCCAAATAAGATTTATTTGATCTTTACTCCTAAAAATGATCAAACATGATTTTAAAGACCATTCCAGAAGGATTGAATGTGTGAAATACCAAGTTTAAGTCCAGTGTTTATGAACCACTGGGTTTATTCTTCCCCACAACAATGAAACTGTATTAAACAGGCAACATTGCTTCTCTTCAAAATAGAGTGAAACTGTGGTGGAGAAGGAGAAATATTTCTCCTTTAAGGTCTTCAACCAATGGTGGCAGGTTTATATCTAAGTATCGTTCTTTCTATAAGGAGGAGAAAAACTCCAGTGAGAAATGAAGCTGTCATGGAGGAAATGTGCCACAGCAGCTGAGCATAAGCCTGCTTGGTTGAGTTAAAAATGCTGCTGCAAACACAGAGATCCTTTTCTAGGCAGTAAGAGGGAAATGCTAGTAAACTCCTGCTGCACAAAGCAGCTTTTTTGAGGCATACAATTTTCCCTTTCTCTGTTGGTACGAGCAGATCAGTCGCTCTAACTCATCTCTGGGGTGTGGCCGCTCCAAATTAAGGTTTTTGGGTAAATTCAGCTCAAGGCGAGGGCCGCTGGGTGGCAGATGGGCTCCCTCCAGATGCTCGGCTGCCTCAAATAGACTAAATATAGAGAAAACGCCTAAAAACCTTCAAGAAAAATGTTTAAAAAGTGCCAGGCTCTAAAACGAAGAGAAGGGAGGCTGATTTATGTAAAAAACCCAAAGGCTGTTATATGACTGGTAGCGGGAAACACAATAAACCCGTTGGCAGCAAAGCAAAGTGCATCATGGTTTATAATCCTGGGAGGATTGTAGAAGGAAAGCTGAGGTCATCCATGTATTGTACTGTACATAAGATCAGGTTAAAAGAACTGAAAGGATCATATCAGAGACCGGTCGTTTCTCAATCCGTAGAAACGCCACTACGGACTCGCGGTCTTACCAAGTCCGTTCTTGAAAAGAACACAGGAAAGTCTGGACTCGGGGAGAACGGCAGCAGAATAAATCTGGGTTAACTGGAACAGAAGTGTACCAATGACAACACATTCAAAGCTAGTCTGGAACTGCAATTCACCTCCTGTTATTAATAGTCTCTAGATGATAATTACTTATTACTTTATTTATTGGGGGAATATTAATCAACACAGTCAGATAAACACAAATCCAATGAACATTTTGCCAAATAAAACAATCAAATCATCCATTAGAGCCAGCGGTGCTTCACAAATGGCTACGCAGAGAGCGGGCTGCAGCGGCCAGGGCTGACGTTGGCCCGTCTGCAGCCGGCAGGGCCAACGTTGGCCCGTCTGCAGCCGGCAGGGCCAACGTTGGCCCGTCTGCAGCCCGCAGGGCCAACGTTGGCCCGTCTAA
>NW_015151919.1:89885-95251 GCF_000732505.1 Cyprinodon variegatus
GTCTGCAGCCGGCAGGGCCAACGTTGGCCCGTCTGCAGCCGGCAGGGCCAACGTTGGCCCGTCTGCAGCCGGCAGGGCCAACGTTGGCCCGTCTACAGCCGACAGGGCCTACGTTGGCCCGTCTGCAGCCGACAGGGCCTACATTTGCCCGTCTGCAGCCGACAGGCTAAACGTTTGCCCATCTGCAGCTGACAGGCTAAACGTTAGCCCGTCTACAGCTGGCAGGGCTAACGTTAGCCCGTCTGCAGCCGGCAGGGCTAACGTTAGCCCCGGCTGAACTCTGACACTAACTTGTTAAAATGAAGGGACAAGGTAATGGAAGCCATATGCACACAGAAAATAGGTGACAGGCTCGGACTGGGAACGACTTTCGGCCCTGGCGTTTTTTCATCTACAACGGCCCATTTATGGACCCACCCCATCTGCCCAAAATAGGAGCTCAGTCAAATGCATGCGTCTCAAATGTGAAACAAAATACAATTACACAATTTATCTTCAAGCATCATACGACAACCATCACCAAGAGTTCCACAATGCGGTTTTACTGCCTTTGTTTATTAACACAGTGACTGCTGCTGCGTAACGTACACACTGCATTAAGCCAGCCAGACACCCACTCAAACATACTAGGTCTAAAGCGTCAGCCTGAGTGTTGTAAAAACACCAACATAAAACTATCCAATATAGAGGCAGACAGGCAGTTCTTCAAGAACGAATCCATGAAAGCTCAGCGGCGTTTCAGCGTTCACTGCATGTCTAGGCGGCATGTGGGCAAAGAAATGGAATAAAGTAAACAGATGCAAAACCCCATCATGCACCGCAACATATTTCTGCACAATATTCTAACATAAATACGCCAAATATCAGACGAACATTGTAGTTTGGTTTAAAGAAAGCATTTTAGTTTTATTATAATTTAGTTTGTTGCAAAGATTTTACAGTTTGAAGAAATAGAAAATGACACCAAATGCCAACCGTCACCAGGATGGGCTATATATGCTGCATGCATCATTTAGAGAATTAACATTGGATAACTTCCTGAGCTCCTTCAGTTATTTACTGTCACAGGTAGGAGCTTCAGCCGGAGAGAAAGTGTTGGAGTTGGTGTGATTTAAGGAGGGCCGGCCATCGCACGCTGAAATTAGGACCCGCCCACCGGGAAAATGCCCGCTATCAGACATCATCATTTGAATGGAGTTTATATATACTATTAGCTTTCCATAGATTTTTGGCTAAATAAGCTAGATATGCATCCTATGCATTTAATTTGGGTTTAAGTTAAAACAAATGATTATACAATTTTGTATTTTAGTCTTTAAAGTTTTTTTTTTACTTTTTAATCTCCATCTCACTACAATTTTAGAAAACTACAGAAAAATTTATACGACTGCGTTGCTTTTTTTCTTTGTTAGCTGTTATAACAGGTACTGTTGTGGGTGTTTAATATTTATTTTAAGGTCTGTTTTTTTAATCATGCACTTTTACTTGTTTAAATGCAAAAAGCTTTTAAGCTTGGGTGACTGGCCGGCTGGTGTTGACTGGAAAACCTTTGTTTTCTCTCCGGAACATCTTAGATAAGATGATAGATAATTAAAAAAAAAAAAGAAATGGTGGATTTTTATTTGGAGTATCCAGGTACAAGGCTGGTTATATATTCACACATTCATCTTTAGTTTTCCTTCACTCTATAAAATCCTTTAGAGTTTGTTTGTTTGCAAACATATTGTCTGTTTTGGTTTGTTTTCTGTGTGGATGTCTAAATGAGCGTGCACAGCGTAGATAAGCTATAAGCTCTGTATGATCATGGATAATTAACATGCAGGGAGTGTGTGTGCATGTATGGATGAAAATAGCCTTGAAATGAGTGGGTGTGCAGCATCTGGTTACAGCGGCCCTAACTGAGCAGTGCAATAAATTTCAGTTTGTGTTAGAGCTTGGACAGTGCTTCTATTTCTGTTTGCATGACTAGCAATCAGTAAACGTCCTTTATTGTCAGCGGAGATAGACGTGCAGATACAAGCGTTTGAATTTATTAATGAATTAGGTTTAAAAAACTGATGCAATGTCTTATTTTAACTCCATATAGTCATCAGCTTTCAGCGTATGCAGAATGAAAGTTGTCATTTTCCTCTTCATTAGCTCCTATAGAGGCGGCAGCAGTTAGCACACGCTTCGCTTTCATCCCCCGATGCATTTAGGGAAATCAATTCCTCATTATGGCAGCGAATGAAATGAACCTATTACCTTTTTGTCTTTCTTCTGCTTTCTCTCTTCATTATGTTTCTCAATCTTTTCACTTTAAACGGCTCTCACCATCAAAGCGTTGGTTGATGCCTTTGAAAATGGCTTTATTTCCCAGCCGTGGGAGATTAATTGGTTTGGATTTAGTTTGCAAACAAGGCCTGATTTTTTTTTTATATATATTTCTATGGTATACTGTAAAAGAATTTAATGAAATTCAAAGGTGTCGATAAGAATAAAATGTTTTCTAGGTGCTGTTTCTCAGATATACTGGATGTGAACCTCTGAGCCAAATGCGGATTGATGGCGATCCATCGTTTCCTGCAGTTTATAGAACAACCGTTATACCAAATGTATGTGATTTTAGGAAACCAGCCTCACTTTCTCAGTCTTCTGATATTTTCTGGTCACATTTATAAAATCTCCAAATGATGATCTTTCAGTTGCCTTTTGAAAATTAACTCCATTTCTGTATATTGACTTCCTGTAGAAATCTGCATTTCCACACCTGATCAATCCAACTTTTTATCCATGCCTCTAATAGCAACCCAGGAAACTCAACTGGCAAAACAAACATTGAATTATAACTCAGGGATGCAGGCCACAAAATAATAAAGCTGCACAATTTTTCCAGTAAAAACCAAAGCAGCACTGTGTGCAAGATTTTGGAGGATAATACTTTTATGGAGGAAAACTGATTATAATCTACTTTATGGTCACAACAGTCCATAATACTAAAAGCAATTTCCTGTTGTTCAGTAATACATCATGGAGCTCTTTGCTTTGATCTTTCATTATATATAATCATCATATCTGTGATGGCATCAGCAATGATCCTTCAGAACCAACCAGCCTTTAAAGGCCGCTAAAGCCGGGCATACACTGTTTTTGCCCTTTTTGGGCCGACTTTCAAGTCGTGCAAGTATTTTTCATTCGGGCTGACTTTCATCCTGATGGTGCGTGGTGTAGAGGGGGTAACGAGGGGCGATCAGCCTCTAACGACCACCTCCACATCAGGAATCATAAGGTCGGAGAAAATCAAACGTTTGAAGTTCAGTTGGTCGTCGTAAGGTGGTCGTGGGCAAATCGCTCAGTGGGCAAACAAGGATTCTTCTTCTTCTTCCTCTCAGATGTAAACCCAGCATCATGGCGGGGGGGGCAATGAGAAAAATGGAGTTCTTTCTGTAGAACTGACAGACCGTAGTAGCCACGTTAGCTCAGCCATGTCTTTGTCCAAATACGTCGTCTCCTTTTCTTTTAGGGCTTTCAGCACTAAATTGTCCAAATATCCAAGGCAGCGCGTTTCACTCTAGTGAGCTTCATGTTCCTCTGCTACTGGTTTCCGGATAGACGAGTGCGAGTAGCGCCATCTCACTGCGGAGCTGAGTCCCACCTGTTTTTTTTAGACGTACAGTGAGAGCAGGTAGATCGCATCAGAGCGTCGAATCGCACAGCGTGAGAACAAACATAGTGAGCTGGGAACTTTTAAACCCTTCGTTAACCAATTAAAAACCAGCGTGGTCTGAATAAACAAAATCAACCAGTAAAGGTCCAGAGACATTTATAATTATAATCTGTTACTTTCAACAGAATTAAACACTGAAATAAAATGAGGTGTTTATGAACCCATGTTATACATTGACATTTTTTATAAAAAAATCATTAAAAAAAAAATATTTTCCATTTTAAAATCTAAAGTAAAGCAGCATCTTTGAGCACGCCATTTCACTTTTCTTTCACCAGTTCACCGCAGTTCTTCCAGCAGTCCACACTTTCTCTGCTCTCTTTTTCTCATGGTCTTCTCCTTCTTTCCCATCGCCCGGCTTGCCACAGGTTTGCCTGCTGTGTCTAAAAGTAGCAGCAGCAGCAACCCAGACTGACAGCTCATTGGATCACGTGCAGCCTGGAGCCGGACGCTCCCCAGGGCTTTACCGTATTAACAGGAGAAGAGGCGCAGGTGAAATTAGACAATGTCGTCGAGCAACATGCGGTAATTTATAAATGTTTTAAATCAGGTTGGGTCTGGATCCGGACCGCGGTCCGCTAATCCGTGACCTCCTGCGGTTTCATTTTACAGTGTGAACTGTAGCTTCATGCAACATTTGTAAAATGGTACAGTGTACGCCTGGCTAAAGTTTAGATGGTACACAGCTGATCATTAACAGACCCACTGAACAAGAAGCAGTTTTTCGTGATTCAAACAGTTTTTTTCCTGTGCAGTAAATCCTCTACTTTGATGCAAACACATCCTTTTCCTTAAAATGTTCCTTTTTTGGACACGTATTAAAGTCTGCATGGCTCAGGACTGACTTCAGATTAATATGATGGAACCAAAAGAAAAGCGTTCAGGTAAAATCAGAGACCATCAGTAGATATTTAGGAACAATGCCTTGAAAGACACAGAGCAAACTGTTCGCTTCAGCCTCTGCAGATGCCTGAATGAAACAGGATCTGATAAAATCATTTTGGTGAAAGCTGTTGGCTGAGTCCAGGTGAAAATAGAGTTCATTAGTGGGACGATGAAATGAAACGAGCAAACTGGGTTTTTTCTTCCCTAACTGACAATAGAACCTGGAATGAAAGGGAAAGAAAAAAGCTCTGCTCTTCAGAGCTTTGATTCCTTTGAGAGAAAACGTTTGAACTCATGTTTTATCCTGTTTAAGCCTTTCAATTAAAACCAGACCCGACTTTCCTACAATGAATAGATCAGAACAATAACGCCATGATTAGATCACTGCCCATATCATCGGTCAAATGAGGAAATTATCTTGTTTTTAAGTTTAACTTCAGCAAAGATTTACTGAATAACAAATAAAAGTCTTAGATAAGCCAAAGATTCAACGTTTGGATATTACCTTAATAAATTATGTGTTTAACTTCCACCTAGTTGCCGGGAATCAGAGGGAGAGAGGACGGCGAGCTGGTGCTGAGAAACGCTGAACCTCTTCTTCTAAACTAGACTTAAATTAGATATAGACTCAATCAAGTGCTGATCTTAAGAAAACCGACTAGATATTTGAGTTAAACTATATTCTTGCCTTTAAAAAACAAAAAAAAACATCTTAAAAGTTAATTTTTGGTCCTAGGATGTTATTAAAATTGTATCTATAATTTCTGCCTGGACT
>NW_015151919.1:96668-97833 GCF_000732505.1 Cyprinodon variegatus
TCAACCTGAAATGACTCATTTAATCATCCAAAACGTTATGGAACACATTTAACTGAAAAATGTTGCATAGTATGCCTTTAATAGTTGACACGGATGAAGGTGCAGTACCCGCAAAAAACCACAAAGGGGCAGTGATGAACATAAATGGAAATTAGAAAAGTGGGAAGTGGGACGTCAAAAAGTCTACTTTTTCTAGATGTTTTTCATTTGCATAGTTGCTCTTAAATACCACATTCTCAGAAAATAAATTGTTTTTATATATTTAAAAAATATAAAGCTAACTAATAGATTCTTCATTATTTTTTTAGGTTTGTGACACTATTGGAAAAAAGACAGATTTACCTTCACAGCCTCAGAAGGGAAAGATTTATGGACAAACTTTAAACCTGGACATGAAACTATGTTTGTTTTTATAATGTTTTTTGTTGTCGGTATTCATATAAATATACTGGTGTGATTACTTAGTATACGTTTGATTAGTTTTTGGTAAACGTCTATTTTGAATTCATAGCGCCCCCTGGAGAAAACTCCACCAGCTGCCACCGGACTGCAGTTGTTTTTTTCTTATTTTAAAAGTAAATTTTCCTATTGCATTGGCAAACTGACTTACCTTCTCAATTTAAGAGATAATGCACTTATTTTCAGAAAAAATGACTTGGGCTAGTTAACATCGCAGCCTGAAGCGACCCAAATCCGATTTTTTTTGCCCATATCATGGCAGTCTGAACAACACAGAACCGATTTTTTTCAATGCGACTCAGGCCACTTGGCTATGTGGTCCTGAATCCGATACGAATCTGATCTTTTCAAATGCAACCTGCGTCGCATTTATCCGACCTGAATGGCGTTAATAACAGACAGTGGTCAATATTCTGCGTCTTGCTATGCAGAAGCGGCAAGAAATACAACAACCATGGCGCATGATGATGCGGAGAGCAGTATTTATGTTTAACCATATTAAAAATATTAAGTTTTTATTAGGGATGCACGATATAATCGGCCCCCTATCGGTATCGGCCTTAAAACTGAATATCGGACATCGGCCACCCTACCGATATTTAACCCGATATTTGAACAGCTTCTGAGTTTCTAAAGTTTAAAAAAAAAACTACTTCTTCTTCCTTCTCAAAAACTTCTTTTTTACAGACTTAAAAACTTCTAAAGA
>NW_015151919.1:99342-100564 GCF_000732505.1 Cyprinodon variegatus
TCTTTAGAAGTTTTTAAGTCTGTAAAAAAGAAGTTTTTGAGAAGGAAGAAGAAGTAGTAATTTTTAAATATCGGTGGGGTGGCCGATGTCCGATATTCAGTTTTAAGGCCGATACCGATAGGGGGCCGATTATATCGTGCATCCCTAGTTTTTAATGGTACTTTTATGGTAAACATACCATCCATGTTTACTTCCGTGAACACAGAGCACGCTGGCCTGTGATGTCATTGCGTCCTCTACTGCGCATGCGGGACACTTAGGTTGTATGAATGCAGTTCACACAGGAGATCACATACAAGTCGCATATATTTGGAAATATGAACGACAACGCAAAAAAAAAAAATCGGAATTGGGCATCAATGCCTGCAGTGGGAACGTAGCTTTAGATTGAATTTATTTGCAGTGAAAGAAAATAATGCCGTAGAAATTTAAAAAGTGTTTTATTTCCCTTAGAATATTGAGATGTTTGTTGAACAGGTCTCACATTTGTTTAAAGTCAATGACTTGTTGCAGTCAGCTGGTTTCCTTAGATGGGAAATGTTGAACAAAGCTGGATGATCTGATTAAGTAAAGAGCCTTGAGTTTACATGTGCTGTTAATCCGCGATAAATAAATAAACTCAAATGAACCGATTCGACTGATTGCTTCTGCTAAAAGCTATTCTGAACTCGTGTTTCTGTTGGTGAGGTTTCCGTCTCACTGCACTCAGGAGCCTTAAACACATGCTGCTGTTATATGCTTGGAAATTATAGTCTATGTAAAGCTTCTAGTTTTTTACCATCTTAAAATAGACGGCAGAGCAAAAGACAAACCCTTTGTGCCCAAGTTTCAGACCCTGTGAGACACGGAGGAGGGAAAACATCTGTCCGCCGCTAGTCAGATCTAACGCAGGGCAGACTTGGCAGGGGATGCGTGGGAAATTGATTCAGCATCGCAGCCAAACAGGAACATGTGTCAAACTCTATCGTATCAGAATATTAGAGCAGATATATAGAGGCGAGACATGAGCGATGAAGGACTGGGATTCTCAGATTAAACCACAGAGCCTCCATAGATGCCGGGATCAATGAAAGGCAGTTTTTGAACATTAGAGAAAAGTGCAAACACAGTTTTTATCTTTGCTAAAAACAAAAGGAACCTGGACGCATAAAGTGCTGCTAGTAATTTACTTCAATCCCTAATGAGGAAGCAGTTCTTGGTTTTACAAGAAGCGCAAAACAAT
>NW_015151919.1:102515-103585 GCF_000732505.1 Cyprinodon variegatus
AGAGACATTTTGCCAATAGAACAAGACAATATACATTTAAAATAAGAAAACACAATTGCATTGTCTTATTTTAAGTGCATTTTATCTAAATATCCTATTTTAAATGTTAAAATACTCATTCCATTGGCAGATCATTTGATTTACCTATTCAATTCAAGGGTGAATATACTTAATTTAAGAATTTTTTACTTATTTCTAGATAATTTTTCCAGTGCTTAAATTGCAATTTACAGATTAAATTATCTTCACTTCAATCCCAATACTAAACCCAAACCCCAGAACGGAAGCAGTTTTGCAATTTGAACAGAATGAAATTCATTTAAAAGTCAATCTGGGGAAAAAAAATGAAAATATAAAATAAAATTTTAAAAAGAATTCACTAAAAAAGTAAAAATTTTTCAACAATTTTCATTTCCTAATTGTATTCTTTTTTCATATATCTTTTTACAAACTTTGCTCTACGCTTGGAACAATAAGGCACAAAATTCCCTCCATAAAAATGCTGCATACGCTTTAATAGCAACGCTCTGTGTGTCTCATTTCCAAAGGAAGACGCCTCAGGCTTAGTTCAGCCTTTAGATATGTTTCACTGGAGCCCATAAAGGCCCCAGCAGCCTGGATGATGAAGGACACCTTATGAAATGCTTATGAAAGCAAAATGAAAAGCAGTCAAATACAGTTGCAGCAGCTGTAGGGATGTAACGCTGAATGCAAAGGGAGGCAATCAAAATGACAAACAAAACCAAACTGTTGCAATATAATTGTTTTTATGCAGGTGTTTGACTGGTGGGATTAATACAATAAAGAGGAGGCGCCCGTTTGCCTGTTGGTCTCTAAGCATTAAGAAGGAATAAATATGATGGACGATATTAGCCAGAAAAGACGCTTCGCATGGAAACGGTCCAGGTTGTTTCTTTGAGTAAAGCACCGATGGCAGCTTTACTGGACAGGACCGACTTTGCTTTTTTCTTTGGAAAACTTAAAAAGTAAAAAAAAAAAAAAAAAAGTAAACAGGTTAAGTTTTTAGACTTAATTTTGATGCTTTTGACATTAAGATACAGAATATATTA
>NW_015151919.1:104880-106455 GCF_000732505.1 Cyprinodon variegatus
AATTGTGTTTTCTAATTCTAAGTGTAAATTGTCTTGTTCCATTGGCAAAATGTCTCCTTTACCTCATCCATCCAAGAACAAATGCACTTGTTTTAAGAAAAAATGACTTATCTAGATTTGGATTTTTTCCAGTGTGAGTGTGTGTGCATAGTTGTGTTGCCCTGCGATAGACTGGCGACCTGTCCAGGATGGACCCCGCCTCTCGCCGTAGCCTGCCTGAGATGGGCATCGGCCGCACTGCGACCCTGACAAGGAATAAGCGGTAGAAAATGGATGAATGAGTATTTCCAAAATGTTCTTTTTGCTTACAACAATAATGAAACTAAATTCCCCCCATAGTATCAGTATCAGTGAAGATCTCTAGTCCGTTCTGTAGGAGCGGAAGAAGTTATACATCACAGAGCCAACAAAATGCTATAAAAATCACATTTAGAAAGAGCAAAATGGAGCAAAACATTTTCCATCTCAATGTCACCGAAAAGCTACTCAGAGACGACACCGAGTAAACAAACTGAAAACACAGAGATTCTCTGACTGGGCGTAATTTATGCTTCTGCTCACATTTCGGTTGATTTCCACCTCCCACACAGAAAACGAGGTGTGAACAGACTCCAAAGCTCCTCCAGACGCACTCGCTGTCAGAAGCCTGCTGCACCTCAACCAGCGAGGACCCCGCTCTGCAGGCCTCTGGTTCGACTCCCTCTCCATGGCAACCCTAACCCATCCGACAAGCAATCTGGTCGTAGGAGGAAAGTATGGACGCCTCTGCATCCCCACTTTCTGCCATTACTCTTTGTCAATCTCTGTACCCGACGCCCCTTCCAGTCCTTTGCCCGTTTCCATTAGCAAGCACCAGGTGCTGAGCCAGACATCATAAATATTCCCTGATCACCATCAGTGATGATTCATGAGGCCCACGGATAGGCAGCCCTCAGGTGCATATATACAATCCTCCCACATACACATGGAGAGGGTGCAGATAGCTACCCACAAGCTCTGAGTGACTGATTACTTTCAGGTTCTTGGCGACAAAATGACGGGAGCAGTGGAAGGACAAGGATGCAACAAAAGGAGAGAGGAGAAGATCAAAGGGCAGAGAAGAGGGAGAATAACAGGAGGAGCCAGAGGCGAGCAGACGGAGGATGAGAGGAGGAAGGAATATGTGGCGTTTGATCCCTCTAACCAGATGAAGGCATGAGGCCTTTATATGAGCAATATCCCAGAGACACTATTCAGAGTATTTTTTGTCTACAATTTTGTTGAAATAAAAACAGCGACCAGGGTTCACTTCTTAAAAGATGCATGAAATACTTTCACACAAAATCTTAACTGTTTGCCTCCACAGAAAAAAAAACAAGTCTCTGGATTTCTGATTTTGCAAAACCTCTAACTGCAGTAATCAGCTGTCTTCTTCGAATATGTCCATTCTTCTTGGCAAAATAGCTTAAACTCAGTTAAACTATCACTATTGTGGTACCTAAACCATCCGGTGGGGGAGAAATCAGTCCAGATAAAGGTTTCTACTTGGCTCTACCTTTCTGATGCCTCATCCAAAATACTCAGGTTATCCTGATC
>NW_015151919.1:106992-108909 GCF_000732505.1 Cyprinodon variegatus
AGCTAACCAGTATTTTCGCCCCTTCCCAAAATTACTTCAACGGAAGGTTTCCAGATGGATATGCGGAGCAAATCCATCTGGCGGAGTCAGGTTATCGCCCAGCCACCCTAAAAAGGAAACTAATTTCAGCCGCTTGTATTCGTGATCTTGTCCTTTGGGTCGTTACCCAGATCTCCTGACCAAGGGTGAGGTTGGGAACGTAGATCCATCGGTAAATCCAGAGCTTTGCCCCCCGACTCAGCTCCCTCTTCACCACGACAGTCCGATACAGCGACCGCATCACTGCCGACGCTGCACGGATCCATCCATCGATCTCACTCTCCATCCGTCCGTCTCACTTTGATCAGTTGGGTGAAATTCAGTTTTCTACTGCGTCAGGAACAGCATACGTTCTTTTCTTTTCAAACACACATTTTTGGTTACATTTATTTTATATTGAACAATCAATGGATCTTCTGGGATTTAGATATCAATGCTCTTAGAGGAGTCCACGTTTCCAGATAGATATTGGGTGAATAATCTGTGATTGTTGAAGTTTCACTTTTAGTTTGATTAAGCCACCTTTCCAGATGAGGGAAGCGTCTGCAGTGACAGCGATGTTTCAGTGGCGGTTGGGTTGTGTAACAGTGGGGCGTATCAATAGGCCTAAACAAGCAGCTCTGGGGAAACTCTTGACCTGTCCAAACATGTAGGGCAGGCTGGTTTATGTGACAATCAAATGCTGCCAAGATTTGGGAAATTGTATCATGTCTTCCAGCCTCATTAAAAATCGAATTGACTGATCTAAGAAACACAGAGGAGGAATGAAAATAAAAAGTGAGAATGCATCACAATCCTGCACTACTGTGTCATTCTGTAGCATAGAGTCCAAACAAAATACGCTGCAGTCTGTTGTTGCAGAATGGCGGAATGTGAAAATGCTTAAGGCATAAATAGGATTAAGGTAGGAACTCACAGCTGAAGAGTCTTCAGTGTGACGGACAGGAATTAGTTTTTACCGTATTTTTATGGATGTTTTAATCCCTTTTCCCCTCAGTGGTTCCCACGCTATTTGAATCCAAAATTCTGGGTCTGAATGTTTACCCTAAATAAAGCTTAGGATCAAACTGCTTTTCTCCTCCAGGTGGGAGCTGCAGGGCTGCTTCTATCTGCATGTAAAGTGCTACTGCACTATGCTTTGGATAACAGCCATCCCGGGCTTGAAGAAAGTTTTTATCACTGATTGGAATGAAGGTTGATTCAGGTTTCTGTACCTGACCTATATCATTAAACAAGACAACATTCAAAATGTTTTTTTTTCCAGCCTTTCCACCATGACTGGATAAAGTATTTATATTAGATGCAGTCGCAGCATTTGTTCTCGGTTTAGTCATTTAAAAACTTTGGCAATATGATAGCATAGTGGACATATTAGCCACTAGCACATTGATGTGGTCCATTAGAGTAATCCTCCACAAAGTAGAGCATTTCTCCAACTGTGATCATTCCAAGAGACTGGTGACATTTCAAAATATGTTTCATAAAAGGCAAAGGTTAAAATAGCTTCAAACAACTCTGCTATAAACGTTCCAGCCTTCCTGTTATCTGTTCTAAATGCCCTGCTCTATGGGAGAAAAACGGTCTCATTGGAATCATTTTTTTGTACACCAAATTTTAAATACTGACATTTTTTTACGCATTGAATTCCTTACACTGAATTTTTATCTGGTGGAAATTCCCCTGCAAAAAAATCCAGCTGTGATTGTGTTGACCTTTTGGTGAACTCTAGCCAAAGCAATCTACACTTGATGCAGTCGAGCATTAACCTGACTCTGCCTGGAAACCTTCCGTTGAAGTAATTTTGGGAAGGGGCGAAAATACTGGTTAGCTGATTGGCCTATGTTGGTGATAGTACGTCATATGGGTTGTTGATCTGAT
>NW_015151919.1:109417-112293 GCF_000732505.1 Cyprinodon variegatus
AGGCTAGTCGAGCAGCTTCTAGCCAATGAAATTAGCTCATTTGGTCAGAAAAGAAAATAACCGTTTGCCACGGTGCACTTGTTCCGGATCAAACCAAGAGCCTTGGCAGACGGGGGTCCCGCACTAGCTGTGATCGGCTAAGTTATTCCACTCAGTCCCATTAGATGAAAAACTCTAATGGCCGTGTATCAGCGGCTACCTGACGTTTTGTAATCATCTATTTAACAAGAAAAACTCCTCATTCAGCTTCATTCAGCTGGGAACAAAGCTACGCCCAACTGTTGTGTCACGTGACCAAATGAGCTAATTTCATTGGCTAGAAGCTGTTCGACTGCATCAAGCGTTGAGTGCTTTGGCTTGAGTTTACCAGAAGGTCAACACATTTGCCGTCGAATTTTTTGCATCAAAATATTTTTGCAGCTGAACATTTTTAAGTAAGGAAGTAAGGAATCCAATGTGTAAAAAAAAAAAAAAAATCAGTGTTTAAATTAGTTATTAAAAAAAAAAGGCAGCTCCCAATGAGACTGTCAATGACCTGCAAACATATTGGAACTTGGTGTAAAAAAAAACAATTTTCTTTAAAACTTAGTTTTCATATTTTTTTTTTAAATCTCATTTTAATTTAAACCCCAAACTTACACAGAAAACAAATAACTTTGAGTCAGCTTCTCCTAGTAGGGGAAGGGTTACATTCACTAAAGCAAGGAAAGTTTATTTTAATTCAGTTTCAGATTTTTGTGGTTTGATATAAAACTACGTATTGATATAAAAACATTCCCTGCCCCTTATGTGGGTCTTAAACCAGACCAGTTGTTGACCAGAAAAGCCGACTTTCTCCAAGTGCTTGAATAAATTGGAGTGATAAACACCAACCTTAAAAAGATAAAAGGTTTGAGTTCTATTTATGAACAAAAATGATTTGATTTGGGGGGTTTTTTAGTGATACTTTTCAGAAAATGGCTTTATGATTTACACTACATAATATCAGAAAACAAAACAAAGCGAATGGAGGCAAAGCAGACAGCTGTTGTTAAGTCTTTGGTATGACAACCTTCTGCTGTATGAGTCTAAACACACAGTCAGCCAGACACAGTCACCGCTGTCAGGATGTGACTCAGTCACAGAAAACAACCAGTTCTGTTCGGACTGTTGGGTTTAAAACCGAGACATCATGTTCAGTTTCCAGAGACGGGGTCGCAATTAATGCTTATTGTACATCCTGTTGGTTAAAGTGGAAAAAAGGAATAAACTTCTTATCTCTACCACAAAAGAAAAGAAACAAAAGAGGCTTAATTTGTTCTGGATATGGAGGGATCTGCGTTTCATTATTGTTGCAAAGAAAATGTTTTATAAAAGGAAATTAGAAAAAAAAAAGGCATTCCAGAAAGGAAAGACTTTAAGGCAAGGCAACGCAGAATAAAAGCAAGTACAGATCAAACAGTTGGACCTCAACCTTAACCCTTTAGAGGACACTCAGTGAAATACTTTAAAGATGAAAATGTCAATCCAATAGTGTTATTGGAATCCAGGACAAGATCTTATTATCTTTGTAACATTCAAAAAATATGGATCTTTTGATGGCAAAAAATTTATTTCACTTTAATAAGAAACACCAACTTGCCCTATTATATATTAAGAAAAATAACAAAAGTGCTTCTAGAAGAAATTCATGAAAAACACAGAGTGAAAGAAACACATTTTCCTTAGTCCAACCTTAGAGGCATTAATGCTGACAATGGCACAGACATTTTGAGTTTATAACCCTAAATAGAATTGTTAACTAAGCTTATTAACTTTAACTCTTCAATAAGCTTTTTTTGTTAACTTTTTTCCCCAACTTAATTTCCAGTAGGTGATCTATCATTGAAGGGCTCATCTAATTGGTCAAATTGCAGAGCCACCGAGCTGATTGGGGACTTCAGAGAAACATGTCAGTTTTCTCCTGGTATTCCATCCAAACCTCACCTACAGGGAGGATTTTAAACACTAAACTGTTATGCTGCGTTCACATCTAAAGCATTTTTGGCATCAAAAGTGCTGAAAAGCAGAAATCTGGACGCTTGATCAAAATGTGGTGAAGTTGCTTTGCTGCTCTGGACGCTCTTTATTCTGGTTGTTTAGCTGCTCTGTTCTGTAACTTCAAGCTAGAGAGCAGCTTGGCTTTATTTACTTCTTCCAGTTTTTTGTTTCTTTTTTTAAACCTTTGGAGTTTAACTGCTTGGTGTTTATTTATTTTTCATATGCAGAATGTCTGCAGTAGCAATGACAGCTTGCAGGTAGTGTCTGTCTCCCCCAATAAACTCCTGAATCAATTCAACTCAGTTTATTTCTATAGCTCCAATTCACAACACATGTCATCTAGAGTTACAGTTCACCAGATCATCCAGTCAGATTGATTCAAAGTTTTCTATCTAAGGCAAACCAGCAGATATTTTTGATTTATGCCCAATATTGAAGCGTGGTCTCGCTATGTTATTCCACGCATCAATGCAAGAGGGCCAATCAGGAACTAGCAAGGATAATGGGCATCCGTGTGTCAGTTTGACAAGCTTGTTCACCATCTACAATCCCTCATCCAATGCCGGACGACACACAGTTCACCCGTGAGTGTTCTCCAAAGACTGGCCATGGCGCGTGTTTTAACTTCAGGTGCAGACCGTAGCACAGAGCTACAAACTAGCGTCCTGCACGGTGTCTGGGATGGTGTCCGAGGCGTTGTGGATGACACTTCAGCCAGAGTTTCTGCCATTAGGTACCAAACAGGAGATACGCATAGTGTAGAGCGGATATACACTCACCGGCCACTTTATTAGGTACCCCATGCTAGTAACGGGTTGGACCCCCTTTTGCCTTCAGAACTGCCTCAATTCTTGGTG
>NW_015151919.1:114833-116920 GCF_000732505.1 Cyprinodon variegatus
CCACTGGCCTTTGACTGACAGCTGGTCATCCATAAGTGAAGACGTCAGCTGGAGGCGGGACAGTGGCGGAGGCCTTTTTACGGTAGGTGGTGAAGGTGTTAATCATCAGTCAAAAGCTTCCTGACACTACTTCCTGTGTGATGGTGACTGCAAGGCCCAATCAGGAGGAGGCTTATAGAAGAAGTTGGTCTACGGCCGACCTGTCGAAACGCATTTTCCTTCACGCGCGGAAAAAAATCAGTCGTTATTTTCTCCTCTTGAAGCAGCAGTTTCTCACGAATGTGTGATTTTATTGTGCAGTGGTAGTTCAAAAAATGCGCAGAAGTATTTAACGTAGTTTAACATGCATGCCAGAATGTTTATTTAGCTCACGGCCATTTTGAAATAAAGGTGATGCAATAAAATTTGATCATTATTTAATAACTTCAAGGTAAATTTTTCCTTTAGCGTCAATAATTGTCGATCAGAACGTGTCAGATTTGTTGGATTTGATTAGTTTTAATAAAAAGAAGGTATAAACACTGCAGAGAACCAAAGTATGCTTTAGATCTGGCTTTAGTATGTTAGCTATGAACGTGCATTAAAAGGGAAGCAAGTGATGTGATGTAAAAAACAGCTTCCAATGATAATTAAAGCTGACTGACTAGAGATACTGGAGATCAAACACTATTTTTCTTTTTTTCTTCTAACATTAAAAAAATAAGAGAATTAGAGCAGTGTTTTTAACATCATGATATTTTTTTATTTAAGGCTATCATTTCGCCATGGGCTAGTATGAGTTTCATACCAGCCCATGGCTAAATACTTAAACTTTTTCATTAACCTTAAATGTCAACAGCACCTTTCCTTTTGCTTTTTTCGTCTTAAATTAAAACATTTAATTGTGGGAATTCATACAAAGTTTGCTCTAATGGGAGAAGCATGAATTCAGCGAGGCGGCGTGCGCCTGTGCAGCTCCAGCTATAAGAGATGACCAGTTTTTCGCTGAGTCAGAAAAGTATGGAAAGTTTCCTTCGCCGGGCTCTGCCAACGTGTCCGCTTTGACCTCACACACCGATCATGAGAGGAGTCTTTGAGAATCCATCTGTGCGGCCAGCTGAGCGGCTTCTGTATGCCCCGCTGCACCATGGGTCGGCAGCCAAGTCTGTGGCAGAACCACCGAGTCGACGGGCCAAAGCAGCCATGCTGGCTCACTAACCCAGCCTGGGGAAGCTGCTATGATGGAAATATAACAGAATGTGTGGAGAAAACCAAGCAATTTAATTTAAAAAAAAGAGCAGTTTAAAGACTTTCCCATTTCTTTTTGATTAAACATGCTGGTTTTTTTTTCTGAGAGCTGAGAAGATTGAGATTAGAGTGTAAATAAACTATTTTAATGATGCGCTGACGTCCAATCAAACTTCTGGTGTTGAAGCAACTCGGTGAAGGCAGACAAGTCACGAGTTTCCAACCAAGTCATTCCTCAGCAGCCTGAGTCTTTAGGCTCTTCCAGGAGGACAAAGCCGGCCGTTCATTCTCTGTCATGCAAACAGCAGCTTCTGTTTATTCCCCGTCATGTTAAAAAGCCTAAACAGTTTGTTCAGACATTGATCCTTTAGGGCATTACAGGCTTTTTTTAAAAGCTTAAATCGATTTAACGTCTTTGTCAGAGAGTTTTTCCCAGAACAAAAGAACATTTTCCCATCAGTTCTGTTTCATAATGTGGAAAAAGTAAAAATAAATATAAATCACACCATCCTAAAATCCTGGTGTTTTTTTTTTTTTTTTTTGAAAAACCACCCCAACCCAAAAGCTTTTTTATGCTGGGAGCATTAGTCTGTGTATCTTAAAGGAAAAAGTCCAGTCAGGAAGGAATAATCAATGGATCATCATTTATACCTTAAAACTAATACATTTGCAGTGATTTGATGAATTTAGCATTAATCAGTATAAATTTGAAAATTTTCGTTGCAATCACTGAGTCTGGGAGCGGCCATTTTAGCCCAAATACAGTAACCCCTCCCTCCTGCCATCTTCCAGCAGTGACGTCACGGTGCGGTAAGCCTAGCGCCATTCTCCCCGCTTTCCAAGCTAAATCAATGGGAACT
>NW_015151919.1:119261-120538 GCF_000732505.1 Cyprinodon variegatus
ATTGTAACTAAAGTAATCCGGTCATGTTTCATTTATTTTGTGTTTTTGCTGTAAACTGCAGCCAAAGTCTGTTTAAAATCCACAGAAGCAAGAAGCTGAAAGAGAGGAGGTTCTGCATAAAGACTGAGGCTGGAAAAGAGTTTTAACGAGACACAGTTCAGCCCAACTCCACTTAATTAAAGCCATGATTCAACATCACACAGTCTCCACTACATCTGGCAGACAGGGACGCTGCTGTCACCCTCTTTATTCTGACACACACAGGAGCTCCCAGCTGCTTTAAACGCCTTCTTAGTTAACTCTAAACCCTTCGAAAACTAAGAGATTTAAAACAAGTCATTAGGACGTGATTACAGGCATCTTTTAATGACTTTAGGACACGTCCAACTCAGTGACTTTAATGCTCTTTTAGATCTGCTATAAGGATGTTTATTAATCAGCAGGACGCTGGTCTCGGCTTGAAATCCAGGCTTTAACCTCATCGTCAGGCGAGTAGCGGTGATCCTCAAAGCTGACGTCTTGGAACATTCTCTATCCGATCAAGATTAATGAAAGCCGTAGGGCGGAGTCATTGTAAGCAAGGCTGCCTTTCAGTAGGAAAGTTCGGGGTTTTAATCCTAGGATGAAAACTGTTGGAGCTACAGATAAATCTGCTGGTTTTCAACAGTTAAGACATCAACAAAGACGTTTTTTTACCTTCAATAGACAGTCCAGATATCACTGTGGAGCGTGATGGTCTAATGCTGCGTTCACACCGGACGCAGCAGGCGCGACAGAAGCAGCAAGTTTACATCCAAAGTCAATGGTTGACGCGCGTCAATGCGCAGCAAAAGGTCCCGCAGCGCGTTTAAGCATCTGACGCACGTGACGCGCCGCAAACGCGCTGCTGCTCGAGATGGAAAAATTGAACTTTTGCTGCTCGACGCGCCACGTCAACCAATCAGAGAAGCTGATCTGGGAGCTGGCAGAGAGAGAGACACAGCGCTGATGATACAGAGCGCTGTGATCACTCCTCTGAAACAGTTTAACGCCTAAATTAACTTAAAATACAGAAATCTGCCGGCAGAATATGTTGGCTTTTACTAACCTGCTGCCGCGGTGAACCATGAGGCGGCGACCCGGCCAGAGGCTGCTGTGGAATAGGATCCTACTGACAGCGCACCGCTGGTATGTGGGGGTCTGAGCGGCTCCGACAGAAATAACATTGGAAGGCATAGATGGTAATCTGGATCAACTGACTGCACTGATTAAGTTTTCAGGTGGATTTTCCCACTTAA
>NW_015151919.1:121411-124666 GCF_000732505.1 Cyprinodon variegatus
TGTGAACGTAGCATGACACGTGTTAGCAGCATCGGCGGATGGTCAACAGAGGGCGCTTGGGCGCCGCCCCACCCCCCCAACGACCCTGATTAAGACATTAGGACAAAAATATATATTATTTTTTTCTTTTTTTATTATAAATTTAAATATTTTTTTTTGGAAATATATTAATATAATTTTTTTAGATGTGCAAGATAAATATTTAATCTTTAGATGCATTGGTTTTTTGGTATACGTCTATTTTGAATTTATAGCGCCCCCTGGAGAAAACTCCAGCAGCCGCCACTGGGCTGCAGGGTTTCTGTTTAGGACCTTCCATCCAGCCCGTCACACACCTGCCTGTTTGGCAGAGCTCGGTTTTTGCCGTGGGGAAAATGACTCGGACAGTTAGCAGTCAAAACATCCATTAGGGCGACCCGACTGACCCAAGATGCTCTTTACCTTGCATGGCTGGCAGCCGTGGAAAAACATGACTGACGCTGACATTTCCCATCATAAACATCCTCATCCTCCATCCCAGGGAGGAAAAGACCGAACATGAGTTCACCAAGTTTCACTGAAATCTACTAACAGCAGCTAAATGTTTAAAGAAGTCTGGTTGTTTCTGAGTAAGTTATCCGGTATGAATAATTTGGGTTAACGCTGAAGTGTAACGCAGATCCGCTCTAATAGACTCTCCTGCTTTTTTTTCCTTCTAACATTTTAAATCCAAATGAAGCTTAAAGCGAAAACCATCTGGAAAATATGATCATCTGTGTCATTTCATCAGCACTGTTAGATGAGGAGAACCGCAGACACAGTAGACTGCTGTTCCCCAGGCGCTGTGGGTTTTTCAGACGGCAAAGGGCCGGTGGGGGGGGGGACATGTGGAAGTCCGCTGCTGTGAGACATCAGGCAAGTGTCTCTTAAATCCCCCAGGCAGGTCGACTCACTGATGACGCGCACTTGAAGCTATCAGGGGGCGGGGGCACTTTAGGGCCCTCTTGCTCACTTTATATCCTAGACTGTCTCTTTTTCTCACTTTTAGGCCTAATTGCTAGTCTGGGTTGAGGAAATGCGTAACACTGTCTGCTGTCGGTTCTCTGGGTTCAGTGTTGGATGCTTTTTCATAAGACCTCACTTTTATGTGAGGTCTAGAAGCACTAGATCTATATCCAGCCATTCAGCAAAGATGCTGCTACATGGCTGTACATCAGATTTTAGCATTTCACCAATTAGATGAGCCCTTGAATGATATATTACCTACTGGAAATTAAGTTGGAAAAAAAAGTTAAGTCAAGGAAAAAAGTAAAAAGCTAATTGAAAAGTTAAAAAGTAAAGTTAAAAAGTAAAGTTAAAAATGTAATAAGCATAGTTAACAATTATATTTAGGTTCATACACTAAAAAATGTCAGTGCCAGTATCAGCATCAATGCATCTAAGGTTATGTTTCTTTCAGTCTCAGAATCTTTATGAATTTCTTCTAGAAACACTTCTCTTATTTTTTTAGATATATATTCGAGCAAGTTGTCGTTTGTTATTACATTAAAATTCATTTTTCCCATCAAAATATCCATATTTTTTGAACGTTGCAAAGGTTTTGTCCTGGATTTTAATAACACCATTGGCTGAAAACTTCCCTGAGTGCCCTATAAAGGGTTAATAATTTATTTCTCCCTTCTGCGCCTCCTTTCACGTGTCCCTTGGGTCCAAACAGTGGGTCCTTGTCCTTGGACTGAATTTCTCTATATAAATATACTTGCCTTGCCTTGCCCTGGCCGTTAACTCTCGAGGCCTATTTTGTGGCATCTCTTTCCTCACCTCTCTAATGAAGACCAGACTCTAGCTGTTGGTCAACAACTCATTCTAACCATGGGGTCGTCCTCTACAGCTGCCTGAACCAAATTCACATTTAATACTGAAAATAGTCCAATAAAGCTGCTGCAAACGGATCCAATTCCCAATATGAATGATCTTCATCTAAACATGCTTAAATCTGTTTATTGTTTTAATGGTTCCAAAAAAAGAAAAAAATTAAAAACAATCCACTGGACTTTGTTTCCAAGTTTGAAGACGTTTCTCTTCCATCCAGGAAGATTTTTCAGTTCAAAATGTCAGAAATAGCGTTTAGTTCCAGGTTTTATCCAGCAGCCCAACAAAGCCTGGTTTTAGTTTAGAAAACATGCAAATAGAAACGGATGAACGGGTCCCCCCCTTTGGAATGGGGGTCGTTCGGCTTCTCTGTTACCCTGAAATGGACCCGTTCGAATCACCTGATTCTAAAGAGGTACAACATGTTTGTTTTGTTCACAAATAAGCTCCCTGATAGATACGGAACATGTATCATGGAACAATTAGAGACATTTATTCATTTCATTTTACATTAACTGGTTCATTTAACATTCAATGATTTAACGATGTATTAAATCAACTTTTGTATGTTTATCTGTTTCATGATACATTAATCAATCTAATTTTGTTCCCTATAAGCAGAGGCGGTGTGGACGGTCCCCACCAATAATTTACGCTTTTTTTCCATTTTCCACTCATTTTCTTTAGCCAAAGGTAGCAGAGGTCGGGTGCAGCTAACTGTGTTCAGCTTGTTTTGAGTCCGTGTTTTTTTTCCTCTCCTGCTGCTCCCGTGTCCCGCCTCTCGGTGTGACATCATCGGATCTGTCACTTTCAGACATCTGATTTGCCGTCGCATTTCACAGACGAAGTAGCTACGTGATTGGAGGAGAGACACACAGCAGCACTCAGTGAATATTAACCAGCAGATACTTTGATGAATGTTTGAGCAAAAGTTAGGAGACGGGTTGGTTAAAAAAATTTGAGATGCCACCAAAAAATCTTAGAGTTAGACAGACGGAGCTATGCTATATTTAAATTGCAGCATATCCATAATTTTCTGGACTTCTATGGATGCATTATAAATCGAGTCATTGGGTCACATGACTTGAAAGCTATTGGAGGAGGGAGCAGCTGAGAGACGCTGGCCGACATCGGAGTCCCTCAGTTGGATCAACCGTTTGCTAGATCCCGCTGACTCCGCGGAGATAGAATATCCAACTTCACCACGATATAAAAATCGTAAAAATAAAAATTCCATATTGCGAAGGAACGCAATAAATGAAAGCGTTCGGGTGGAGTAGCTGCAGGTCCATCAGCCCCCACCCTTAGAGCGCCCCCACCACCTTTCATCACTCAGTTACAGCCTTGCCTATAGCCCTCCATAGAGGATGGAGTTAATCTCCATGTAGAATCAAACTGAATGGG
>NW_015151919.1:124676-125824 GCF_000732505.1 Cyprinodon variegatus
CTTTCATCACTCAGTTACAGCCTTGCCTATAGCCCTCCATAGAGGATGGAGTTAATCTCCATGTAGAATCAAACTGAATGGGGTTTTATTTGTCGGATTGTTTGGAACCGTCGGCAAAGTGCACTTTGTTTGTAAACTTTTAATCAATTTCTTACATTGCAGTTCAACCGTTAGAGCTCTGCTTGTGTCCTTCCATTCGCTCCACATGACATTTCCACCACAGACCAGGAAAGGTGAGGAATTTCAAGCTTCCTTTAGAAATTCCAGGTCAAAGAATTTTCTGTTTTTTAAGTCTCTCCCCATTCCTTCTCTCCACCTCACATGTGTTATTTAATTTCCTTTGCTCTAACTTACCACAAACACCAAAGTGGAGGAGAATAATCATGGTGATGAGAAATGCGGTTGCTAGGGTCACCCTGGCTGCAGCTGACCCCTCTAGCGGCTTTTTGGGAGACAGGAAACGTGACTTTAAACTTTGTGGCAGGTTTCCAGGCACAAGCTGGGGTTAAAAAAAGATGTGGTAAACAGAGCTGCCATTCCTTCTCTCTCGCACACAGACTTCCACACACACCAGGGTTCAAAATATCCCCGGGGCACTTCACCGAGACAAAACAAGCAGCCTGCAGAGCTAACTGCCTTATTAGCCGCGCCGCTCTGTGGAGCTACAACACCTTTAAAGGAGCCGAGCTTCAGACTGATGAGGCTGAAAAGATCCATCACAGCTATAAAGTGACCTTAAGCTCAATGGGAGCGCAGAGAGAGCAGAGCACGGGTCCTCGCTCACAGCTGTCAGCAAGCAGTAGCTAAAGCAAACAAGCCGCCCCATTCAGAGGAAGCATCGCGGCAGGCGGGGAAATCTCCTTTTAACAGCAATCCCTTCTGTTTCTTTGATTTGCCGTTCCAGAGGAGATTTATCAACCACCTGCAGCTCGCCTTCAGATACCAAACTGGTTCATTTGGTCCAACCAGCATCAGCATTTCACTGTTTAAAGCAAAGCAGGAAGACTGCTGCCAGGTGGCGCTGTTTTAATTGCAGATTAACGAAGTACAAAAACCTCGTTACTGTACTTAAATACTCTTTTTAGGTATCTATACTTTACTATATTACTTTTTTTTTTCTTCCTACTTCTGACTTAATTAAGTTTTCA
>NW_015151919.1:127369-129737 GCF_000732505.1 Cyprinodon variegatus
AAAAAAGTCAGAATTCTGACTTTCCCATGTTAAACTGAAATAAAATTTAAAAATCAGTTAACTCTTTACTTTTATACTTAAAGTAGTTTTTGGAGCACATACTTTTTCCACTTTTACTTGAGTAAAGAGGTCAAGTTGATACTTTAACTTTTACCAGAGTGTTTTTAAACTGCAGTATCTATACTTCTACTTAAGTAACGAATGTGTGAACGTTTGACACCAACGTTTAATTGCTTCTTTCACAATTCACTACCAGCGTTTCTGTGCAATTAATGCCTTTGCAGGATTTCTCTCTATTTTCAATGGAAAGATACATTCTGAAGTTTTTATAGGAAAGTTTAAATGTTTGGCCATGAGGTGCAAACACCCTGCAAACCTGGTGCTTATTACCCAGAGGGCATTAGGAGGGAAAATGCTACATTTTTACAAAATATATCTTTCAAAACCATAAATCTCTCTAATTATCCATTTATGACTTTACTGAGGGTTTGGTCCCATTATGAGGTGATGGTCGACTCCCCCTAGTGGCCTGGAGCACTTCTGCTATTCAGAGCTAGTTTGCAGCTTTCCTTAACTTCCATGTTTTTTTTTTTTATACTTGCCGTATTTTCACTGTGCATGTTTTTTTGTGTTTGCATCATTCTGGTATTTGCAGTGCATTTGCATTTTCCTTCTCTCTATTTTCTGTGATTGAATGATTTTTCTGTATTAGCCACCTTTTCGTATTTGCGCGGCTAATTGTTCATGTTTGCAGCGTGTTTAGGTATCTGCAGTGGGTTTGCACCACTCAGTCACTGTAGTATTCATTTTATATAATTGGGACAAAAATATTATGATATATATATATATATATATATATATATATATATATATAAAATCTGATCATGTATTTCAGGATCAGGTCAATTAAATGACTTCCATTTATTATTATTGATCTACTAAGCATCTGATGCGGATTTAGGCGGTTTTGGGATTTTTGCTTTTTGCAATTATTACAAAGAGGTCACAAATTGTAAATGTTTTAAAGTCGTAGATAAGCGGCCATTAAAACCGCTACATTTCCGAATTCTCCCGACTGGGACCCGAATTTACACGCGTGAATAAAGTGAATGTGATAGGTCGTTTTTTCCAAAGGGGGCGGGATTGTTGTGGCAGAAGGTTTGCAAGCAAATTTGATTGTGGCGGGTTTGTCGGAAGCATCTTGCTAACCAGTTAGCAGCTTAGTGCTAGCAGGTTCCCAATGGGAAATTCCATTGGAACCAAGTAGCACTGTTAAAAGTTGTAAAGAAACAGAAGGGATTGGTGAGACAGGAGAAGCAGAAAAGGAGTGAAATATAAATAAAAAACGATGGCGTCGCTTTTTCCCATCTTTTTTATACGAGGTCAGAACCCCCGAGGTCCTGGGAGAGAGGTGAGAGTTTACACAGAGGGGCTGAAGAGGATTCCCAGGCCAGAGAAACATGCCTGAACCATAGACGCTGCGAGACACTCCATCTGATGGACGGCAGTGGTGCTTGTCCTCAAGGCAAAGCAGAAAAGCGAGAGTGAGGGCGGCGTGGAGTCGGGGCAGGGGAGGTGATTAAGTCATTTCAGGGGGGGTTAAAAAGCAAACAACTAATGACAGAGGCAAGAACGAGTGTTAAACATCACTAAACACACACTCTCCAATAGCACCAGTATAATACAGCATAAATACACGCTGCAGCGTTTCAGTCCACATCCAGACTCCTGCACAAACATCCTGCTGAGGACGGCTCCTTTCCAATCACAGCACCCAGAGGCCTGTCATCGTCACTGCTGAGTAAGACATCAGCTTAGTGAGCTACGTGTGAAAATGTGTGTGTGTGGGGATTCTGAAGCAATGTCTGCAAAGGTTGGCAAACCTGTGAGATCAGGATGCAGGGGTCTCCCTAATAAAGTCTGGGTTCAATTCAAATAATCCGATTTCTGCCCGGGAGACAATTTAATGATGTTAAACAAGACGTAGAGGTTAAAGGACGTTATGTCCGTGTGGGGGGGCATCTTAACAGAGCCACCTTAAACGATAAAGACAGAATCATCGCTGACCTCACTTGGAGAGTCGATGGGTTATGACGAGAGTTCAGGCCAGACAGCGGAGGTCAAATTAGTTTTAGTTACATTTTCACCATGAGTCACTCACAGCTTTTAAGCAATACTGAATAATTGGTTGTTGACTGGAACAATGGCGGCTTTTAAACAGATCCGAACATGAAACATCAGATAAGACTGGGTGCCAGGTAACGCAACACAATATGGAAGCTACAGTTTAGAAAACTGTATAAAAAATATGATGAAATAAAATCTGAAAAAACTAAATGTTACTCTCAAAAACATTTTTTCATTAAAA
>NW_015151919.1:131429-133422 GCF_000732505.1 Cyprinodon variegatus
TAGTGAACACGTGCTTCTATTCTCTAGTCCCTCTGGATGGCCAACTTGTTCCTAATTCAACAAATTCAGTCCTTTTTTTTTTTAACTGATTTCAATTATTGAATTTACATCATAAACATGGATGTACGGATCAGATCAATCTGGTTTTAATGACTTTCTCCTTTCTGGATACGCAAAAGTATAATGGCCAAGGGGTGAATGCGTGTTGCAAATACAGAAATAAGAAACATTCACAAAAAATAAGCAAACACAAACACAGAAATGAGACTAACGCGCATTTATTGGTATGATTCTGCAAAGGAGAAATCATGCAATCAAATTCATTCTACTGTAGGATTTGTGTTTTTAGCACATTTACAGTATGTAGGGTGGAGTTAAGGTGTTTGCAGTGTGTTTGCACTTGCCGCTCTTTTTTATTGAATTGCAGTATTTCTCTTCTTCACCACATTTTTTTTGCATGCGTTTTGTGTTTTGGTGTGAACTTTGTGTTTATTCATCATGTATATTTGTTCGCGTCACTTTTTGTATTTGCACATTCACGTGTTTGCCCATAAAAGAGACAAAATGTGCAGCATGTTTATTTTCAGTTTGCATCCAATATAAAGTAACAGAGTTTCAAAATGTTCTTGGTCTTTACCAATTTGTATCAAACACAAAAAAGTGCATGACAGTAAATCCAGCTGGCTTTTTAAAGTCTAAAATATAGCCTTTAGTTTTCAAACAGTCAGTGGTTCCTAGAATTTCTAAAAGTAGAATGGGAGGCAGATCTTTTAGTTATCAGGCTCCTCTCCTCTGAAGAGCTATCTCTATAGTTCTGCTGCTATAGGCTTAGACTGCTGGGGATTTCCATCTATTGAAAGGGAGTTTTTTTGTTTCTATCCACTGTCACTGCATGCATTCCCACAGTAAGGGATTGCAATAGAGTCAATGAGAAACTGCAAGAGAATCTACGGTTGCTATGTTCACCCAGGAGGAGAGAATCCTGCAAAATCAATGACTGGAAGCAATCAGCTGGTTTTCCTTAGACGGTCTGGTTGAAGTGTCTCCGTAAAGTGACATGTGTTGGGAATTGGTACCATAAAAAAACAAACTGAATTAACCTGGGTTGATTGTTTCAGGGGGTGTCTATGCTGATTATATTTAACATGGTGAAATATTGGAGTAAAACAAAACCCAGAGCTGCTAGAAGCTCTCCTTCCTATTAGTTCATAAATCTGTCTCACTAACAACAGGCCAGACCTTGACTACAGTACATTATGCCATTAAAGCAAGCCCTTTTTATAACTTAAGTAAAGCAAGATTGCTTTAAATGTCAGAATAATAAGAAACAGAACTTCCCAACCACAGAAAGTCTGGTTCTTCAGTCACAGTAACGGCTCTCCTGAGTGGCTACTAGCCTCCCACAGTGGAGCATCATGGCGATTTTCCTTCAGGGGATTAGAAGTGTCTGCGCTGCCGGCAGCAGCAGAACCGTTGAGTCATAAAAGTGCAGTAGATCTAGACACTCTAGGTCTGCCTGGATCTAAGGCAGCGTTTCTGGTTAATCTGATAACGGTCTGCCTGATGCGTTGCTATGTTCTCTCAGCCCAGATCCAATTAAATACATCAAGAAATTAAAAAAACTGTTTTAAAGGAAGGAAGGAAGGAAGGAAGGAAGGAAGGAAGGAAGGAAGGAAGGAAGGAAGGAAAAAGAAGACAAAGAAATAATAAAAAAGGAGACATATGGAACGAGGATGGAAAAGTGAAATAAGGAAGATGTTACTGTGGGATCCAAAAGGACACATAACTTCATGAAAAGAGTGAACCACTTTGTTCAGACCTGGAGAAATGGAGATTAAAAGAAAAACTTTTCCAGAATGCGAAGAAACCGTGAAATAATTGAAAAATTTTCCTCCGAAACTTGATTTTCTGGGCTCCGTCTCTTCCTGAGCTGCACAGCTAGAAACTAGGGTTGTCAAAAGTATCGATACTGAAATGTTGTATCCGGATACAA
>NW_015151919.1:134564-136224 GCF_000732505.1 Cyprinodon variegatus
ATTTTAATTTTATACGTTTTTTATCAAGCTTGCTTAATATTGTGCACAGCATACAACCTTTATTGTATTTATTTATTGTATTTTATTTATTAATGTTAATATTTCTGTAGAATTTTAGAGTCTTTGTTTTTATCCTTGTGGTATCGAGTATCGAATATTTTCCTTAGTATCGGTAAAAGTTTAGTATCGTGGCAACCCTACTAGAAACTAAAGTCTTGTCCGTCGTTCTTTGCATCTCAACCTCGTTAAGGCTGAACTGAAGTGATTTTAGGCTTAATTAATTCCCAGTTAAGCTCCAGACCAGAAACAATCAACCCTTCATCCTCCTTCCAAAAAATAACTCAAATAAAGCTCTTCATCATTGCAGATATTGCTTTTAAAATGTACTGTAAATATTTTTGCACAAAGCAGTAATGCGACATTTTCCACGTTTTAGATTATTGAACAAAAGGAAAATCTTTTTTTTCCCTTTTCCAACGAGCAGAAACGGATTTTCTTTAATAAAAGATTTGAATTTTATGAAAGAAAGACAAACAATTGAATGATTAAAACAAATAACAGGTGTACCATTACAGTCTGTTAGAGACTCTTGTCAAAATATAAAAATAATAATAAATCAAAGCAACTTCTGTATTTATAAATGCTGCTATCATTCTGGAAAAGGAGCCACCAAAGAGTCGCATTTCTCTGGACTTTGACTGGACCGTTCTAGAACATAAAGGTTTTATCCCGCTGGATTCTAGAATAAAGTCTTTTTCACCCTAAATATTTCCGTCTCTGGTCTCAAAACTAACAACGCAACACATTTTTACATATAACCAAACAGAATCTACACATAAACACATTTTTTTAAATGACATTTCATTCTTTAATCATCATTTTAAATGGATTTGTGATCATTTAATGGAATATTTAATTATTCAAATGTTTGCTTCATATGCCAGTGAGATACATATACATAAATAAATGTTAAATGTATTAATCTTATTTATTGATCCTCTGTTCATTCTGTGGTGTAACGTCACAATGATGGTGAAAATAATCCTCCTTTAGGACCCTCTGCGCTAACAGGTCTCCCCATCAACCACGACCCAGCTTTACTGAGGGTACCTCTCACAACAGCATGATGCTGCCACCACCATGTTTCAGAATGAGCGTCTGATCTGAGCGGAGAAACTTCTCCCTCTGATTCCCTCTTTTCTTAGTGCACTGAACTTATATAAATATGTGTTTATTTAGAGCTCTTGTCTACGGAAGACGATTATGGCCACTGAAAATAAAATAAGTTAACTGATTTTTAAATTTTATTTCAGTATAATGAGAAAAAAAGTCTGAATTCTGACATGTTAGCATCAAGCTGTAGCCATGTCTGTTTTAGAGACTCTCTCTCATGTTTTAATCATCTTTTGATCTTCCATTAATCAATTAGCATCAGCAGTGACCTTCAGGGACAGAAAAGGTCACATAATCCCATTATTTCCCACCAATGTGTTCCTGTTCCTCCCAAACTACTCACATCTTTGCCTTCATGGTGCCCATCTACATTAACATCCACAATTCTCAGATTAAAGTTAGAATTTTGAGATTAAAGTTAGAATTTTGAGATTAAAGTTAGAATTTTGAGATTAAAGTTAGAATTTTGAGATTAAAGTTAGAATTT
>NW_015151919.1:137704-142207 GCF_000732505.1 Cyprinodon variegatus
AAAAAACAGTTAACATATTTGTTAGTTTCTCAGTGGCCCTTATCCTCTTGGGTCACAATCAGAGTCTCTTAAAATATATTTGTAATCACTTTAATTCAAATCCGGTCAAGCAGAGGGGAACCCTCGATGTGCGCCTCTGCGCGTCTGAGCGCACAGCCTTCTTTCATTCAGCTCACAGACACGCTGCTCTGCCACGCAGGGGCGTGGATTACACAAAAACCCGATGTTTAGCAGAGAAACAAAGCAGATCTCCTCATTGAAACAAAACAAACCAACAAAGTCAGAACTTAGAGGGTGGGGGGGTGAAGGTTCCCTTTGATGTGTGGAGCTTCTCTCATCACAGACACATGATCCTAAATGTTCCCTGGAGAGTTTCTGCTCAGGGATCAGCCTGCGCTCCTCCGATCAGAGCCGCTGTCCAAACCGCAGCGCTTCCCTCCTCCAAATCACATTTCATTCCTTCTTTTTAGAGGACAAAGCCCCCCCCTCAATCAGCCCTTTGTCCCCCTGTCAGCGCACCCATGCCCATGTGCCACTGATGAGAGGAAGCACATCAGTCCCCACTGGAACAAAGCGCACAGAGACTGCGCTCCGGACGCCTGATCCACGATCCGGCAGCAGGGAGGTTGGAGCCTCTACGTGTCAGGGTGCCAACTGTCTGTCTGTCTGTCTGTCTGTCTGTCTGTCTGCTGTAAACACATGGAAGTGGCAGAAAGAAAAGGAAAAGCTCCTACCTGGTTGGAACATACTTTGGAAATAGAAGATGACCAGAATAAAGGATCCCAAACAAGTGGCAAAAAGCATCCGGCATATCCTGCTCATCCTCATCAGCTCGCCCAGACTCTGCTTCATCAGGACGGACAGGCTGCAGGCTGCGGCTCGCTGCGTGGAGGGAGGGAGGGGGGGACCGGAGGGAAGATCCGGGGGCTCTGCGTGGTTCTGAGGATGAGGAGGAGGAGGATGATGATCCGCCGGTCAGTGGAGCCAAACGCATCCAGCGCGGAGCGTACCACAGCTGAGCTGCTGCGGGGTGGCTCCTCCCCCCCATCAGACACAATGAGCTCTTCCACGTGTCCGCCAAACTTACCTAAACACGTGCTTTAATAAAGTCAATTTACCGCGGTCACTCAGCCAGCATCGCACGCGCTTCACGCGAACAACAAGAGTTACGGTAAAAACGCCTGAGACTACCTTTCAAAATAAAAGCATCAATGTTCATATATTAGTGATGCTGAGATAAAGCCTCATTGAACCTTTTGGTCAAATTGCTTCAATAATCCCCACAATTCATGAAGCTTCAGGTGAACATGACGCCACCTACTGGTGGATCGGAGAACTACAGTTAGTAATAAAATCCGGGATTTTTTGCAATATATTTTTTTTCTATTCAAGTTCCTTTGCAATTGTTCATGATTGGTGTGTATAATAAAATATTTTCTTATTGAAGGTACTTTTTTTTTTCTGCCATTTTAATGAAATAAGCTCAAGCAGGCAGTAAAAGTGTTTGTGCAAATTGGACAAAGATGATTAAAATCAAAAGGGTTTGTCATTTTATTCAAACATTAGTTTTTCAATGGTTTTTGGTTTTAATCGGATTGGAAGTTGTTTGTTCAACCAATCTTTTGGCTATAAAATAAAGGGTGTTTGTCATTTTATTCAAACATTAGTTTTTCAATGGTTTTTGGTTTTAATCGGGTTGGAAGTTGTGTGTTCAACCAATCTTTTGGCTAAACGAGCCAATCTAATGTGGCAGTGTTTTTACCGAATCTATATTTCTACTAGAGCAAAGCAAAGCAATAGTCGCATTAGCCAAAATACTTAAGTAAAGTTGCAACTTTCAAAAGCCTAAGGCAGGTCTTTAACCATCAACCTCAGGAGTGAAAGAATGTCTTACAGCTGACTCCACCAACACTGGTGGCTATTGGTGACAGACAGCAATAAAACTTAACATTAAAATTACATCTGTGTCCGGCGGCTAGCTCAGATTTTGATAATTACATTGTTTGATGTAACTTAAACAGTTTTAACCAACTAGATTGGTTGTTTTTTTTTTTCAACNGGTGTGTATAATAAAATATTTTCTTATTGAAGGTACTTTTTTTTTTCTGCCATTTTAATGAAATAAGCTCAAGCAGGCAGTAAAAGTGTTTGTGCAAATTGGACAAAGATGATTAAAATCAAAAGGGTTTGTCATTTTATTCAAACATTAGTTTTTCAATGGTTTTTGGTTTTAATCGGATTGGAAGTTGTTTGTTCAACCAATCTTTTGGCTATAAAATAAAGGGTGTTTGTCATTTTATTCAAACATTAGTTTTTCAATGGTTTTTGGTTTTAATCGGGTTGGAAGTTGTGTGTTCAACCAATCTTTTGGCTAAACGAGCCAATCTAATGTGGCAGTGTTTTTACCGAATCTATATTTCTACTAGAGCAAAGCAAAGCAATAGTCGCATTAGCCAAAATACTTAAGTAAAGTTGCAACTTTCAAAAGCCTAAGGCAGGTCTTTAACCATCAACCTCAGGAGTGAAAGAATGTCTTACAGCTGACTCCACCAACACTGGTGGCTATTGGTGACAGACAGCAATAAAACTTAACATTAAAATTACATCTGTGTCCGGCGGCTAGCTCAGATTTTGATAATTACATTGTTTGATGTAACTTAAACAGTTTTAACCAACTAGATTGGTTGTTTTTTTTTTTCAACCAATCTATTCTTAGAATCTATCAAAACTCTGTCCAACTCTCCAACAAACTCCCACATCTTGACTGAACACTGAGGCTGTTTAAATGCCCGTCAAAGTTCTTACGCTTCCTGAACCATTTCCCGAAGCGGTCACGAGGAATCACGGTAGCAAGGCTATTGTGATACCCCCTCTATTACTATATATATATACTTTATGTTCCGCTTTTGTTTTCTTGTTCTCTGCCTGTAAATATTGAATATATACATATACATACAGTAGGCTACAGACCAAAAGTTTGGAAACACCTTCTCATTCAAAGAGTTTTCTTTATTTTCATGACTATGAAAATTGTAGACTCACACTGAGGGCATCAAAACTATGAATGAACACATGTGTAACTATATACTTAACAAAAAAAAAGTGTGAAACAACTGAAAATGTCTTATATTCCAGGTTCTTAAAGTAGCCACCTTTTGCTTTGATTACTGCTCCCCACACTCTTTTCTCTTGATGAGTTTCCAGAGGAATTGGTTTTCACTTCACAGGTGTCCCCTGTCAGGTTTAATAATCATGATTTCTTGCCTTATAAATGGGTTGGGACCATCGGTTGTGTTGTGCAGAAGTCAGAAGGATACACAGCTGATAGTCCTGCTGAATAGACTGTTAGAATTACATATTTGGATGCCTTCAGTGTGATTCTGCAATTATGATAGTCATGAAGAAAACTCATTGAATGAGAAGCTTTTAACACTTTTATCTAATGTTTCTATGTCATTAACAGAAAATAAGAAAAAAATCCAGAAAGTCACTCTGGGGGATTAATTTCTCAGCCTTTCAGAGGGGCAGAGGCCAAGCTGACTTTTTATGAAAAAAGTTTCCATTTTAAGTCTGATTCATACTTTATAATGCAGTGCATTTGTCGTGCTCAACATTAAATTGAAATAAAAAAAAAATTTTCTAAGCTAGTTGTGTGAGAGATTCTAAAACTTAAAAAAGGATTAGTGACTAGTGACTGAGCTGAGCTACTTGTGATAAATAGAAACAAATCACAGCTAAGTCTAAACATTTTATTCTGGCCGATTCCAGGGGGGAACGTAGGACAGAGAAAACAGGTAGAAGTAGAAAGCAAAGCCTTTTTGTTTCATCCAACAGTGACATTAAATTCTCTGAAAGGGTTTTTCTAATCTGTTGATTGTGGTGAAATTTATGGGCCACATTTTTTACATACTAACAACATTTTCCTAGGTTTGCAGTGTGGATAATTCAGGCCAGAGGAGCATGGTTACTAAAACATATACATTATAAATTAAGCTGTATTTATGCTCAAGTGTTCATCTATATCTAAGAGCAGGCCTCATTCATTTCCTAGCGGCATCCAGCCTTGCATGTTAGCAGAGGTGGGTTTGATACCCTAAATGTATGCCCAGGTGAGTCTTGGAAATTTGCGGCAGAAATACAGAAATCCCAAATATTGAGAACCGAAAATAAGATTCAGGGGAAACTCACGTGGGAAGCCAGAGACAAGGGAAAACAAACCAGCACTGAGTGACTGCAGAGGTGGATTATATAACCAAGACAGGCTAATCAGCAGATTGGGAGCAGGTGTGGGCAGGACAACTAGAAGGAAGCCAAAGGGAAAGGAAAACAAGCACCAGGGGGCAGCAGAGAGTAACTAAAGAACTCAGCACCGGTAGAAATAAACTACAAAGAAACAGAACCTAAAAATAAACCCAAGCAGAGGGCAGAACCCTGAAAACATCAGATTTAATGTCTAAAATTCTACATTCAGACAGAAAGTTATGTACTGATTAATGAAAAAAA
>NW_015151919.1:143436-145936 GCF_000732505.1 Cyprinodon variegatus
CTGAAATAAAAAAAACTAAAAAGATTGAAAAGTAACAAAAGTTTTTCCCAAATCTGATTTTTTATTTTTAAGCATAATTGTATGAAAACTAACCATAGTTTTGCAGGTAATGTATGTATCAGGAAAATATAACGAACTTCCAGTGACGACGATCTGTTTTCTCACCTGATCTTGATGAGTTCAAGGTATTTGTGCTGATTGGAGAAACCGGTAATTTTTAAAATAGAAGCTATAAAAATTTAAGTACAGTATGAAACATAGCAGCATAAAGATATAGCTTAAGTAAATTTTCTTTTTAAGTGAGCTTCTCAGACAGACACTGGACGGCCTGAAGCTCTTCTGTCTAAGAAACATCAACAGAATAAGTTTCCCTCCACTTCCTGACAGCTGCATCTTAGATTATTATTATTATTACAGTAGGATGAATTAAAGCAACACGGATTACTTTTTATGATCTACAGATAGTTGGTTATAGTTCTAGACCCATTTCAGAGGGAACAGGTTCAAACCATCGCTTCCTTTCCACAGCTGGGACTCACCTTTATAAGCCAGCTGCTAAAATAACAATGGATTGTACTTATTGACTATAATTCCACACAAAACAAAAATAAATGCTGTTTTAAAATGCATTTCCTTGATGCATTTAGTTTTTCTGTAGATCTCCACACCATCTGCCCNAAACCCAAGCAGAGGGCAGAACCCTGAAAACATCAGATTTAATGTCTAAAATTCTACATTCAGACAGAAAGTTATGTACTGATTAATGAAAAAAACGGACTACTAAGAAAAAAAATTATAATAAAATAAATGAAAAAAATAAAAAAAAAAAAACTAATAAAAAATGTCAATAAAAAATTAAGAAAAAAAGTCATGTACTGATTAATGAAAAAAAAAAACGGACTACTAAGAAAAAAAAAATAAAATAAATGAAAAAAATAAAAATAAAAAACTAATAAAAAATGTCAATAAAATATTAAGAAAAAAAGTTATGTACTGATTAATGGGAAAAAAACGGACTACTAAGAAATAAAAAAAAAAATAAAATAAATGAAAAAATAAAAAAAAAAACTAATAAAAAATGTAAATGAAAAATTAAGAAAAAAAGTTATGTACTGAATAATGGAAAAACGGACTACTAAGAAATAAATAAAAAAGAAAATAAATGAAAAAAATAAAAATAAAAAACTAATAGAAAATATCAATAAAAAATTAAGAAAAAAGTTATTTACTGATTAATGGAAAAAAACGGACTACTAAGAAAAAAAAATAAAATAAATGAAAAAAATAAAAATAAAAAACTAATAGAAAATGTCAATAAAAAATTAAGAAAAAAAGTTATGTACTGATTAATGAAAAAAAAAACGGAATACTAAGAAGAAAAAAAAATAAATAAATGAAAAAAATAAAAATAAAAAACTAATAAAAAATGTCAATAAAATATTAAGAAAAAAAGTTATGTACTGATTAATGAAAAAAAACGGACTACTAAGAAATAAATAAAAAATAAAATAAATGAAAAAAAAAAAAACTAATAAAAAATGTCAATAAAATATTAAGAAAAAAAGTTATGTACTGATTAATGAAAAAAAAAACGGACTACTAAGAAATAAAAAAAAATAATAAAATAAATGAAAAAAAAAAAACTAATAAAAAATGTCAATAAAAAATTAAGAAAAAAAGTTATGTACTGTTTAATGAAAAAAAAACGGAATACTAAGAAGAAAAAAAAATAAATAAATGAAAAAAATTTAAAAAAAAAAACTAATAAAAAATGTCAATAAAAAATTAAGAAAAAAAGTTATGTACTGAATAATGGAAAAACGGACTACTTAGAAATAAATAAAAAAGAAAATAAATGAAAAAAATAAAAATAAAAAACTAATAGAAAATATCAATAAAAAATTAAGAAAAAAAGTTATGTACTGATTAATGGAAAAAAACGGACTACTAAGAAAAAAAAATAAAATAAATGAAAAAAATAAAAAACTAATAAAAAATGTCAATAAAATATTAAGAAAAAAAGTTATGTACTGATTAATGAAAAAACGGACTACTAAGAAATAAAAAAAAATAAAATAAATGAAAAAAAAAAAAAACTAATAAAAAATGTCAATAAAAAATTAAGAAAAAAAGTTATGTACTGATTAATGAAAAAACGGACTACTAAGAAATAAATAAAAAAGAAAATAAATTAAAAAAAAAATTTCAATAAAAAAATTAAGAAAAATAAAAAAAAGTTATGTACTGAAATAAAAAAAAAACTAACAAGATTGAAAAGTAACAAAAGTTTTTCCAAAATCTGATATTATATCTTTATTTTTTAGCATAATTGTATGAAAACTAACCCGTAGAGTAGGTAATGTATGTATCAGAAAATATAACAAACTTCCAGTGACGACGATCTTTTTTCTCACCTGATCTTGATGAGTTCAAGGTATTTGTGCTGATTGGAGAAACCGGTAATTTTTAAAATAGAAGCTATAAAAATTTAAGTACAGTA
>NW_015151919.1:148693-149763 GCF_000732505.1 Cyprinodon variegatus
ATCCCCATTCTCACTATTATAATTATCTCATTATAATGAAGCTGTTTTGATGAATCTGGTTCTGTCAATCAACCAGTCAAATTTTATTTATAACAAGCTTTACAACAAACACAGATCAATCAGTGAGTTAAATTTTGTTCAGATTTTGTTGAAAGCAAACAACAGATTTTGGAAATGGAAACTAAATATAAAATAAAGAAATAAAAATTCTTCGGTGAAACAAATTACTCTAAGAGGGACTTTCTTCCTTTTTTCAGATTTTACTTCTTTGACAAAAGTTCTATATTCAAGTTTAATAAAGATGTAGAACAACAAGAAAAAGATCATGTTTATCAATTTGCGGAGTTAAATTGTGGAACAAACTGAATGAGAACCTAAAGCAATGCCCAAACATTTTAGAAAGAATTGTAGAAAGTTTTGTGTTTTTTGTTTTGTTTATTTGTATATATGTCTGAAGGTATATGCAGTGTTGTGCCTGAACGCGTTCATTGAACGAAAGTTCATGAACTCGTTCATATTTTGGGCGAACGTGAACTGAACGTACTGNAATTATCACAATCTGTTATAATAGCAATGATTTCTATTTGCAATATTTAACTGTTTAAGCTAAATTCACTGTTATTTCCTGGTTTCTGCCAATCAGTGAGGAAACATAAAAATTAAGAACATTCACATTTTCACAGTTCTGTACAAAAACAAGAGACAGTAATGATTTCCAGTAATCTTAGCCAAGAATACCAGATCAATCATAATGTGGTGCATTGGTTGGTGTTTCTGCCGTCATTCTGTTGAAAACGGTTTACAGTCACAGCAGCAACTCTAAACCATGTCTGACTTTTGTTGATAACAAACTGAACTGAGAATCCATAAAGGCTCCATTCACTTGGCTGCTCTGCAGCAATAATGTCTCTACTGATAGTTTTCAGATTGTTATTTGCTACACCACAGCGCTACATAACACCGTTTGTATCCAGTCTATCAGCTCCAACTAGAGGTCTGCTAAAAAAAAACTTATTATTAAAAGATATATACAATATCCTTTTTTCTTAAGGTCTAAAATGTAATGTCTA
>NW_015151920.1:0-1754 GCF_000732505.1 Cyprinodon variegatus
CCTTTATCTGGTCGACAGTTGATTCTATATGTGAGTCAGGGATTCGTTACGCATCATGACACATATTTCTCAGATGAACTAAAATAAAAATCTGAGGCAGTGAAACATTGTAACCATGGACTAATTTGTGTTAAAATGTGTTAAAATGACATTGATGCAACCTTCACTCCCATTACATGTTTATTCTCATTAAATACACACTCAAAGTTGGGAATAACTTTTTTATTTTCTTTAAATTTGTGCATTTATTTCAAAGAGTAAACTGTGTGCACTGCAATTTGATTTTCACAAAAAGGTCAAAATTAATTAGATGCTCTTTCATTTTTTTTTTTTGCTTAATTTTTTACACCCCACCTTTATAAATCATTACACAGAACTGGATTCTAGCATTCTATCAGAAGTTAGAGGCCCAGCATCCAATGTATGTGTGTTTACTATAATATTTGCTATAACCAGAATTCACATTTTGCTTTATTGTGAAGTAAAAATATCTTTATTTAAATATGATTCCTTTACATCATAAAAAATAGTTTATTTTCCCCCTGTTCTTTAAAATGAATGCTATACCAGAACATAGTTAATGTTGTGAGTTTGGAGGATGGGTGTATTTGGGTTTCTGCATGTTTGAATGTTTGAGTTGGCTCTGTGAATTTTAGAGAGGGCCTCCTACGCAACATAAGTGACCCCTTATGCTGGATTAACCTCCTGATGGTGTGTTTTGTGTCGATAAAAATTATTATAAAATTCGGACTGACTTTGTACAAAAACACTGCTTATAGAAATCCCATTTGCACAAGAAAATGTGAAGCATTGTTGCTACAGAAATGAAAGAAAAAAAAAACACAGAAGTAGAAAAGTGAAACGGCTTTACCCTGTGCAAATGAAAGAAAAAAAGAGTTACTGTGACAAAGCTGTAGTGAGAGTCTAGTCCATACAAACATAAATAAAGGGTCCAATAAATAAAACTATAAATACTTTGAATAAATAGTGTCAATGTTGTGTGATTGCTCTGAACTCTGACACGGTGAGGCGCGATGAGCCGCTGAAATGTTTCTGCCTTCAGACAGTCAGAGGATACTTCCATGGTTTTCAACACAAACATGGCAGCTTTTGCTCTTGTGGTAATGCTGCTATAAATGTCATTACCAATATCTGATTATGCATCAGTAAATCTTAGTTCTAATCTTTTTTTTTTTTACTTAGAAGAAAGATTAACGTCGTCATTATGAACCATTGTTGAGGCTGTGTGTTGGGCCAGTTGTGAGCAGCAGCCTATGGGGTAGCAGCTTGTAGAGCCAGAGCATTTGTGACTCTTACAGCACCCAGAACCCCGAATAATAAAGCCAACCATAATGGCTGCTAGTCACCATCCCAAAGTGTGAAAGGTGTGTGAACCTCTGAAGAATCTCCATATCTGTGACTACAGGCTGTTACAAGTACATCAACAATTCACTACTTATTGCCCCTAGATATGCATTCTCTGATTTAATTCATCAAATGTTTTTTATAGAATACCCCTCATCTATGGGAGAATTATCCTGCCATAATGCAAGAGCACATCATTTCAATTTGAGAAAAGAATTTCATCTTCTTGCACTCAAAACTTATAATGCTCACACTCCAAACATGCGCTCTCAGTTCTCTTCTCTCTCAAATCTTTATTTCTTCTCTCAGATTTAATGCTTCTTGCCCAGATATTTTCCCCTCTCTCTTGCCTCCTTCTCTTTGCGCACAAACCGCGCTCTGTTCGAGTC
>NW_015151920.1:2397-4067 GCF_000732505.1 Cyprinodon variegatus
GACTCGAACAGAGCGCGGTTTGTGCGCAAAGAGAAGGAGGCAAGAGAGAGGGGAAAATATCTGGGCAAGAAGCATTAAATCTGAGAGAAGAAATAAAGATTTGAGAGAGAAGAGAACTGAGAGCGCATGTTTGGAGTGTGAGCATTATAAGTTTTGAGTGCAAGAAGATGAAATTCTTTTCTCAAATTGAAATTATGTGCTCTTGCATTATGGCAGGATAATTCTCCCATACTCATCCCCATTAAAGACTAAAAGTGTTAGTACTCTGAAAACAAAAAAAACACATAAATTCAATTATTGCCAGATGACGTTTTGCAAAATGTCAATTTTTAAAGTCATTCGATATCATATGTTACTGAGCAGTGCTTTTTATACATTTTGAGAGCACTGCTTATCACTTCACCCCGTGTTAGGTCTAATTTAGCAACACAGAAAAAAAATGAGAAACTTTCCCACCTGTTCAATCACATTAGCTGAGATGCACCTTCAGCCTCTGCAGTGACTGAGGAGCAGATCAAAAGTGTGATTCAATTTTTCCTCCACTTTGACTGGAATCCAAGACCTTCTACATTTCAACTCAAGGTTTTTTAAAAATCCTGGCACCTCCAGTTGGTTGCCAGTGTTGTAAGAGTAATGAGGTAACTTGCTGAAATTTCACCCGGGTTGAAGTTATTTCCACAGGAAATACTGATGAATCTCTTATCTGTAGCTAATTAGAAAGACAGAAGCATGACGTTTTAACAACAACTGCAAAGCAGTCCTGCTCTACAAGCTCTACAAGTTCGACCATGGCAACTTCCTCTTCCCCTCTACCATTTACCCATTCCCTTATCCCAAGTATCCTCACACACCAATTCAGCACATGAGAGCGGGTGAGAAAATGACACGGATTCCTGCTTCAGGCCATGGTCTCTTTCCCTGGCAGTCTTCGGTCGTTGAAGGTGTGCATGTTGATGACCTCCTCTGTTTTCACCATGACAGGTGGCTGGGGCTTGTGTTTGAGCCGCCGTTGGCACTTGAGGGAAACCCGCAGCTCGTCCACCATGGCGCTGCAGAATGACCTCTGCAGTGGAAAGAGCAAAAAGAGAAGAGAAACTATTTCAGTCAACATTCCAAACCAAAATATTTGGATCTAGAGAGCAATCGGGAAAAATATTTTATCACAGCATTAACCATCTCACCATATAGTTTTCAAAACAGAAAATAATTTTGGAATATGGTTAATGGACTAAACTTTATGCTTTCTGTCCACTAAAATCCCTTTAGCAGTACGGGGAAAACTTAAAGAGACGTTACATAAGTTTTACGGAAAATATTTTTCAAATATTTTTTTATTTGACTCTTTATGAGTAAAACATGGTTTGATGAACAAAGTGACACCTCAGTAGTTCAGCACAGATGCATCCATCAGCCTGTAGCCTATTTTAATTAATATACTTTGGATCAGAACCTTGATGTTCAGCTAATCTAATGTCAAAGGCATTCCATGTTTTCACAAAGCTTCTAGTTAGAGCGGCTCAGGTTATCCTGATCTATCTCTATAGTTCTGCTGCTATAGGCTTAGACTGCTGGAGGACATAGGGACCCCTTTTTCATCATTCTGCTTCATTCTATCTCTATTCTCCCACTCTGCAGAATCTGAGAAATATCAGCTGTGCTGCTGCCATCAA
>NW_015151920.1:4614-5778 GCF_000732505.1 Cyprinodon variegatus
TTAAGCAGGAGGCTAAACCTCCTAAAATAATTGGTCAAATATTCGTTGTTAAACTTGATAAATGTAGTCATTTAACTGCATTAAATTGATTTCATGAGTATGTTGTGAATTGATCAGCTGCTCTCGGACGTGATCTCCCCTCTCGTCTGGAGCAGCAGGATGCTGCTTGTCAGTGTTAATAAAAAATCCCTTCTGAGGCTTGAGCCTCGGTGTGTTGAGGCCAGCAGTGAGAAAGTAGAGCCCTGATTGGATAACACAGGAAAATCCATCACTTCCAGTGAGGCTAAACCTCTAAGGGCCCCTCTGCCTTTGTGTGCTTCAGTTGCTCGCCGAGGATTTGAGTGTTTCTCAATTCTCTAATATTTGGCCCCGCCCCCATGATCCATATTTGAGCTTAGAGTGCATATAAGCGGACTTTTAACCAAGAAAGCAGAAAATGGTGATGATCCAGCTGTTCTGCGTTACTGTTGAATTTTCATAAACGAACCCCCCCATCCCATAAATCATTTACAAATCTCAGATACTCTGTTCTCTAGATTAATATTCAATCATTAAATTCTCTCCACAGGCTTTTGCTTTACAAATAGTGGATGATTGTAAGTAAAATATTAAAGATTAACTCGCTATTAATGTTAATTTTAGAATTTCTTAAGAACCTAAACAAACACAGCATTAGATGCACAGATTCACAATATACTAAAATAAGCAAAAAAATCTAATTACTGTAATTAAATTCATCACATTTTCTTAACCTTCTAAAATAAAATGCAGATATTCATGAAACATACTTGATAATACATTTATAGTTTATTGATTAATCTTTCAGTAAAAAAATGACAATTATTATAAGTAAGGACCTTGTATAGAAAGAATAAGAACCAGCGCCTCAGTGGTATTAAATTTATCAAATGGCCCATTCCTCCAACAGTCTGAAATACCAAACCTAACAAACATTTGTTGGTAATACATTTTAAAGAAGAAGGAAATCTGAAGTAGATTAATTGGGTTAAATTAAAGAGGAAATAACTGATTTATTTTCTCTCTATCTTCTGGAGCAGAAGTCAAGGATTAGCGGACCGGGATCCAGATCCGGATCCACCTGCGGGCTAATCCGGACCCAACCTGATTTAAAACATTTATAAATTACTGCTTGTTGTACAACAA
>NW_015151920.1:7878-9504 GCF_000732505.1 Cyprinodon variegatus
TGACCCTGCACATTTAGAGGATGTTTGGCTCAACCTGCTGCTGGGAAGCAGGATTAGGGTTAGGGTCACCCTAACCCTGTTCTCTACTTCAAATAGTACTTTAGATTTTAAAATGGAAAAATTATCTTTTTTTATTTTTTTATTTACAAATTCAATGTATAACATGGATGCATAAACACCTGCATTTTATTTCAGTGTTAAATTCTGTTTAAAGTAACAGATTATTATTAAAAATGTCTCCAGATCTTTACTGATTTTCTTTATTCGGACCCCCTTGATTTTTCATTGGTTACCCCTGATCTAAACTATTCTAGGCTTACATTCAAAAATTGTTTATCATAATTTATAACCTTCTAATTTATCAATTGGCTTATAGATTCCACAGACAGTCTTAGCTGGTCCTTTTAACTTTCAAATATTCACAAGACTTTTGCCTTTCGGGTTTCGAAAGGCAAAAGTTCTGATTTTGGCAAATGAAAGCAAATGTATGTTCTTCCTCCTTTATACTGAGCAGCTGTACCTCTGCCTGGGCAGCAGTCTGCCACGTCTCTGACTGCAAGGTCCTGCAGAGGGCGGCAAACACAGCAGAGAAAATGATCGGGACACCTCAGATTCAAGGTGTTTCAGACAAGATTCTGCCTTGCAAGAGCCCAGATTATCACCCAATTCACCCCCCACCCACCCCACAAACTGTTCTCCTGTGGGGGTCTTGGAAGAGACTGCACAGCCTGCAGAGCGACAGCAGATTATATAGTGTTATATACAGAGCCTTCCTCCAACACTCATTCCGCTCTGATTACTGATTTCTCTATATGGAAGAAGGTGTGTGTGTGTGTGTGTGTGTGTGTGTGTGTGTGTGTGTGTGGGGGGGGGGGGTGTTTATGATCCAAATCAAAGGGACCATCCTTTCATTTGTTTGAGAAAAAACACATTCAAGCAGAACAGTCCATGGCAGAGATGGAGGATAAAACATTTAAGGTGAGACAGGGAAGCTGCGACCTTCTTCATCTCAAACAAATATTCTTGTTTCCTTATTGCATGAAAGAGCCATAGATATATCCACCCATAGTCGAGTGAGTTAGCAACAACCAGTGGCGGTGAGAAAAGAGCAAAAGTTTAAAATTAAGTTAAATAATTGTTGATACCAAGAGCGGTAAGAAATAAGTGGAACTAAGAACACCAGATGAATGTCACTGTTCACTGAAGAAAGAGCTAAAGAAGCTGCAAAAGCTTTGAAATTTGGCTCCCAACTTGGTAGATTTCCTTAAGAGTGGGAGTTTTTTTTTCTCTACTGTTGCTGCATTCATGTTCCATGTGAGGGATTGCTGCAGAGTCAATGACACAATACAAGCAAATATCTACTTTCTCCAAGGGGCCGCCCAGGAGGAGTGAATAACTTTTTACCAGTCGGACGGCATGACCTGAATGAACTGTCTCTCTAAAGAGCCTCAAGATGACATGGGTTGTAAATTAGACTTAGATGCAACTTTATTTATACCTTCAGGGAAATTTGATGTAGTAATCCCTAAATATTGATAAGGATAAAATTGAGAGATTTATGAGAAAAGAGTCTTCCTTTTAGAGTCTGGACGCTGATGGTGGACTGGAAGCTGAAAGCTTAAAAAG
>NW_015151920.1:12144-13756 GCF_000732505.1 Cyprinodon variegatus
AATTCATTTTCTCTTGAATTGAGGAGCTAAATGAGACACTTTGCCAACGGAACAAGACATTTAACATTTAAAATAAGAAAAAACAATTGCATTGTCTTATTTCAAGTGTATATTATCTAATTGTCTTATTGTAAGAGTAAAAAATAATTCCATTGGTAAATCATCTTATTTCCTACTCAAATTAAGGGTAAATACTTTAAGAATGAATGATTTCTAAATCATTTCTGCAGAGCAGGTGTCCTACTTTTTCCATGAACATTCTGCTGTAACTGTAAGTCAGGTGAAGTTCACCGCGCTCTCTGTCTCTGATCATGACCACCCTGATAAGCCTCATTAGAATAAATGGACTGTCTCGCAGGGTGAATTAGTGATTAGCTGAAACTTATAATTAGCTCATTGTGAATCAGGTTTTACAGCTAATTCTGCCTGGGTAATGCCATCCTGCCTCCACCTTCTCCTGTGTGCATCCGGCTCACTCTCTCCCTTTGGCTCTGATGTACGTGTGCAATCACAGTCGCTCTTAAATGAGCTGTATCCCCCATACTAGCCTTGTAAGAGGCACTCAGTGTAACCTTTTGGGTAATGAATGAGGAAGGCCAACCTACCAGGATGGAGAGGCCATTTGTGAACTCTTAAAAAATGGACAAATTGCCAGTTTGGCAAGTTGTTTTTGCACAGGTTCTTTCAGGGTTTTTTCATTTGTTTTTTACTTATTGCTCGGTTTTGTGAAGCAGATAGGGTTTATAATGAATACAGTACAAACAAAGTTACATGCTGTTAAGCAAAAACATGGAATTCTATCATAATTTAGAGGATGATTGCATCTATTCAATAGGAATGTGTTTTAAAATGTTCTCTCTGAAGAGCTGCTCTAACAATGCCTTTGTTTAGGTGTCCCTTTATCTGCAGCTTTTTCTTCTAAAGATTGTGGCATTACCTTCTGTTTTTGTTTGTTGTACAGGTTTTTTTTATTAGGTTTTTTTTCACCTTTATCCTTTAAGCCTTGTTGAAGTCAAAACTTTCAGTAGCAGCCTTTCAAAATAGCCCTGCCCCGTCAAACGGCAGCCGAATGGCAGCGTACTTCCCTGCAACTCCCCTCCAACCTCCAGCCACTGAAATGACCTCCTCCTTCTTGTGGGCGTGCATATTGTTTTACTCTGACTCCACCCTGAATCACAGGGTCTGGGGTCCGGTAGGTTTAACGAAAGCTTTAAGTTTTATAAACCTGAAAAAGGGAAACTCTGACTTTTCCGGTGCTGCTGAAGCTGTCAATCACGTTTCCCCGCCCACCCCTGTCAGAATGGAGTTAAAATCTGAATGTGACAAAAAAAGATGGGTACTAAAAAATCCTGAAACTAAAAAAAGGAATTTGAGACTAAAAAGAAAAAAACTAGAAATAGAAAAAATTGATTTGAATCTCAAAATCTAAAATCTAAAACTGAAATAAAGAACATAAATAATAAAAGACAAAAATGTATTTAAATTATGTCTTTTTTCAAGCTGAGGGAAAGAATTTAGATACAATTTTCATTATTTTAAGTTTACTTTTTCAAGTATAACTTCTATTTTTCTGCTTTCGACTTTTGATTTTTCAGTTCCAGCTCAAATTTTT